>NC_089597.1:42163512-42423512 GCF_019320115.1 Miscanthus floridulus
ACGTGTCCAGTCAAGAAAAAGACATTCTAGAACCTTACTGGAGTCGACCGGATGTAGGCACCCAATGTTCGGTGCTCCTCCACTTAGTGTCCAATCAGTACCAGATGACTATAGTTGATTGATCAGACTCTGACCAGCGTCCGGTCAGCACACATCGGACATGTCCGGACAAGAAAAAGCCTCTCTAGAACCTCTTTAGAGTCGACCGGACATAGGCACCCTAGCATTCGGTCACAACCAGACCAGTGTCCGGTCAGTACCTGATGACTGTAGTTGATCAAATGAACTGACCAGACTCACCCTCCAGCGTCTGGTCACAACCAGACCAGTGTCTAGTTAGTACCCAATGACTACAGTTGATCAAATTAACTAACTAGACTCACCCTCTAGCATCTAGTCACAACCAGATCAGCGTCTGGTCAGTCATTTGATCCTCCATTCACTTTCAAGTCAAAATCCTATGTGAATGAAGTTGACTCCAATTGATCTTAGGATTATTCCTGAGCTACCTAGTGCTAGGTTTGACAAGTGTGCACCATACCTAACCCACTAGACTCACCTAGGTCAAACTACTAGTCCATACCCCCCTTAAATAGTACGACCAAAGGAAAACAAAGTCCTAAACTACTCTAAGTGTCTTTACAACACGAAACGACACTTAGAATTAGTCCGTCCTTAACCTTGTCATCCATCCTTTGAAAACCAAAATGATTTCCATCGATAGGGGCATGACAACCATGATTGCCTAATCAATTTCCATTACCATGGCCTAACTCAAATTGTCTCTACAAAACACACGTTAGTCATAGTAATCTCGTGTCGTCATTAATCACCAAAACCTAACTAGGGGCCTAGATGCTTTCACACCCATCATGGACATCTCAAATCTCTTGGTTATGATCCTACTAAATTCCTCATAAAAAGAATGATTAGTACTACCAAATATTATGTCATCAACATATATTTGGCACACAAATATATCTTTGCTAACTTTGTGAGTGAAAATGGTAGGATCGGCTTTGCCTATTTCAAAGCCTTGTTTAAGCAAGAATTCCTTAAGGCATTCATACCATACTCTTAGTGCTTGCTTAAGCCCATAGAGTGCCTTTTGGAGTTTGTAGACATGGTTGGGAAACTTGTGATCTTCAAAGCCCAGTGGTTGCTCAACATAGACAAGTTCTTGAATAGGGCCATTGAGAAATGCACTCTTTAGATCCATTTGATATAGCTTGAAGTTATGATGAGTGGCATAGGCTAGAAGCATTCGAATTGCTTCAACTCTTGCCACCGGTGCATATATTTCTTTAAAGTCCAAGCCCTCTACTTGAGTGAAACCTTGAGCAACCAACCTTGCTTTGTTCCTTGTCAGAACTCCATTCTCATCTTGCTTGTTGTGGAAGACCTACTTGGTGCCAATGACATTGGTATTGGGTCGTTCCACCAAAGTCCACACTTGGTTTCTTTCGAAGTTGTTTAGCTCTTCTTACATGGCCATCACCCAATCCGGGTCTCCAAGTGCTTGTTGTACTTTAAGAGGCTCCAAAGAGGAAACAAAAGAGTAAAATTAGCAAAAGTTTGCTAAATGTGAATGAGTTGTTACCCTCTTTCGAAGACTCCTAAGGATGTTGTCAATGGGATAATCCTATTGAATTGTTTGCCTTAGACTTGGATGCTCAATGGCCTCTTGTTCATCTTCTAGATCTTCATCATCATCTTGCTCAAATATGGGTTGTAGGCTTTGTCCTTGAGCTGGAGTCAAATCAGCTACTGTAGACTATGTAGGTGCGGCACTGCCACACTCTAGAGTTGTAGCAAATGCTTGCTATAGTGTAGCATCAGGTATGTCAGTGAAAATAGGTGTAGCAACAACTTGAGGAACCTCCACTTCAGTGACTTCTTCTTCTTGTGGTCTAATATCACCAATAGTCAATTGCTTGATTGCTTCACATGGTGGATCCTACTTTACTACAACACTTGAATCAACTTTCTCCACTTGAGAGCCATTAGATTCATCAAATGTCACATCTATCGCAATCTCAACTCTTCCAGAGGTTTTGTTGAAGACACGGTAGGCATGCTCATTTGATCCCTAACCATGAAGAAAACCTTCATCAACTTTAGGTGCAAACTTAGAGATTTTGGGTTTCTTGTTAAGTATGAAACACTTGCACCTGAACACTCTAAAGTAAGACACCTTAGGCTTGTTACCGGTTAGAAGCTCATATGAAGTTTTCTTCAACTTCTTGTGTAGGTAGAGGCGGTTGATGGCATGACAAGCGGTGTTGATGGCATCACACCAAAAGATGTCCGGCGTCTTGTACTCATCTAGCATTATCCTTGCCATGTCAATGAGTGTACGATTCTTCCTCTCTACTACACCATTTTGTTGAGGGGTGTATGGAGTTGAAAACTCATGCTTGATGCCCTCTTCATCAAGAAACTTCTCAACTAAAGTATTCTTGAATTCGGTCCCATTGTCGCTTCTCACTTTGTTGATGGGAAGACCGAACCCCTTTTGAGCTCTTCTAACAAATATCTTCACTTTCTCTTGAACTTGGCACTTGTCATGCAAGAAAAATACCCAAGTGAAATGGGAATAATCATCAACAATAACAAGACCATATTTGTTATCCCCGATACTTAGTTAGGTGACCGGTCCAAAGAGATCTATATGTATTAGCTCCAATGGTTGCTTGGTGGTCATGATGCTCTTTGGTGGGTGAGGTGCTCCAACTTGCTTTCTGGCTTGACAGCGCTACAAATCCTATCTTTCTCAAAGTAAACATTTCTTAGCCCAAGAATGTGTTCATCTTTTAGAAGTTTGGCCAAGTTCCTCATCCCAACATGGGCTAGTTGGCGATGCCAAAGCCAACCCATGCTAGATTTTGCCACTAAACAAGTCTCAAGCTTAGCTTTACTTTTGTTAAAATCAACTAAGTAAAGCTTATTCTTTAATTGACCCGTAAAGACAATAGAGGAATCCTCTCTTCTAAAGACTTCCACACCCTTATCCAACAAGAGACAATTGTAGCCCATCTCACACAATTGAGAAACGAACAACAAATTGTAACTCAACGAATCAACATGTAATACATTTGTAATTGAATGCCCATGGGTTATAGCAACTTTACCGAGACCAATCACATTCCCTTTTAAATTGTCTCCAAAAACAATATTTTCATTTGAGTGTGTCATTGGGGAATATGATGAGAACATACTCCTTTCTTCGGTCATATAATTTGTACATCCACTATCAAGCACCCAACTTGATCCACTGGAGGAGTATGTGTTTACACCAAAATTTGATAGAAGAGTCGCAAGGACTTGAAAGCTCCTAAGATCATGTCATCAAGGAATCAATCGCGTGCAGGTCAGTATTAGCTGATTTGAATACAAAACTAGAATCAGCTTTCTTCAGATAGCGCTAGCAGATAACGATAAAAGCTACGATCGGCACCGGGACAAGACATGTTGGACTCTACAAAAAGGGAAAGATTAGAGTCCAAGTTATCTTAAATTAGGAATATTTTCTCTAGGGTCAAAGATTGTGATGAGTCATACTTAGATAGGAGTCATGTGTAGGTCTCGGGTATACATATCAAACCCCGGCTATTGTAAAATGCACACAATCAATCCAATACAAGTTACTTACTTTTTTTGGCTCCGGCCATCCTTAGGAGTAGGAGTAGAGTAGATCTCGGTGAGTTCTTTAGCAAGTACGGCTGCATCGATCCGGTCGACCTCCACTGCTTGTCTGTAAGTACCATCATGGCTTATACCTTTGTTCGTACGGCTACATTGATCTGGTCGACCTCCACTACGACTCTGGTATAAGTTAGTTATCAATTTTTGTCTAGTTCAAGTAAGGCTGCATTGATCCGGTCGATCTCCACTGCTCAAACTAGATTAAGGTCAAGTTATCAGCTCTATCTAAGGGTGGCGTTCCTTCGGATAGATTCATTAAGTTACCGATATTATTTATTACTTCCATTATTTATTTAATTACTGTAATATCACTTCGTTCGATTGGGATTGATCTAGATCAGCCTCATATCTTATTTCACCCATCGTTTGTTAATCTAAACTGATCTAATCTGTACTTAGATGATGAGTTATGTTTTATCGGCTGTTTTATATCAATCTTGATCGTGCATAGCGTGCGGTTAAGGCATGTCTGATCTTGAGTAGATCTATTGGCTAGCGAAAACTGTTCCATGGCCTGTTATCATGGCCTATGTGATTCTACCTCACACCCCACTATTAGCACCATGTAGTGGGGATCGTTATTTGGTAGATCTGTTCCTGAGAGGGCATGACCTTAACTGTACGCTATGCCTGAATCGGCTGTTTTAGCCGATATCGAGCGCTTTCATGAATAGTTCACATCATGAGATCGTTGAAGTAGGGATAGGTTGAAAGATGTGTTAGCCCCATGATCTTATTATTGTATTATGGCCTGCATGATTCTGCCTCATGCCCCACTGATATTAGTGATGAGTTAGGGTCGTTGAGTCTATTGTTGTTTCTACGGCCTGTATGATTCTGCCTCATGCCCCACTAGTCATAGTGATAGATGAGATCTAATATGTTCATTAGATTTATCTTTATTAAATGGTTGAATGGTGATGAACTGTTTCTTTTATATAAAAGGGGTTCGGTTACTTGTAGTCATTGGCTTAGCATAAATTAATCATTGTTGACATCCTTTTGCCACTGACCAATATTTGTCTAAACAATGATTCTCATCCTGAATGATAACTGATTCTTCTTATACAACCCCATGAGTTTTAACTGATTTATTCTTATGAATATGCTGGAATCGACTATTTAGTCGATCTTGTTTCATATCGGCTCTCAGAGTCGCACATTCAGGACTGTCTAGCAACACCGGCACGTTTCACCCTAAATTACTGATAAACTTTCTTTCCTTATCAATTATAGGGTCAAATTAACTGGTATGTCTTGAGAGGAGTACGCAGGATCGACCACCCCTATGCTGAAGCTAGGCGGATCTCTAGCTCCATCGAGCGGATCCTTTTGGCTTGCTCATGTGCCCTCAGCATGAGACAAAATTTTGTGCTGACACACATTTCTGGCACTCTCGGTGGGACCCATAATCGTCATTGTGGTTCACAACAACAATGATATCCTTATGGTACATTATGAAGATCTACCTAATGGAGATAAAGATGTCATTGGCAAAGCTATAGAAGAATTTCAGAGTAAATATTTGTTGTCCTACACCAAAACACGTGACAACACAATTATTCAAAAATTTCCACTACTAAGAGTTCTACTACATGGGCAGACAGATATAGTTGAAGCTGAAGACAGGCGTTTCTTTACAAAAGTTGTAGACAAATCTATTCATGATGCTATATCAAGCCGTAATGAAGCTTTCTTGGACACATTCCATAATGTCATGAAAGAAGTGTTCCATGGGTTTCTAGTTGGTCAGGTTGGGTCGGCTTATTACGACATTCCACATCCGGTGACCCAAGGGACTAATCAAGTCAGTACCAGCCATCAAGAAGCAGCACCAGTTGGTAATGACGATGTCCAGGCAATTCAGGGTTCATCTAAACAAGCTCAAGGAACTACTATAAATCAGATATAGTATAATCCTAGACCATCATTACAACATGTGCAATAGCCGATAGAGCAAGGTCAGAACTAGGTGATCAATTTTGGCACATCAGGCCACATACCGTCGTCGTCTCAAAAAATAGCACCATCAATTCAAAGGATCCATAGAGATATAGATCCTCATGTCTATAATCAGAGACTTCAAGTAGCAAGCTAGCAAAGGACCCAGTAGATAGAGATTCCATAAGGGTATCATTATGGCACAAATTATAATACCTTCATATGATTCCAAATCTAGGGTATCAAGACACATGGGATTTCAATCCACAGATGGGTCAGCAAGCACAAAGAAATCCAAATTCACATGCTAATGAGTTGTTGCTAAAGGTGACAAAGATAATGAAGAATCAATTTAGTTTGAAACCAAAAGGGCAAATCTTTTCGTACAAATGCCCATACCCAGAATGGTATGATTTGGTCGCTCTTTCTTCAAATTATAGGCTTCTAGAGTTTGCTAAGTTCACTGGCCAAGATAGTACAAGCACAATAGAATATGTCAGTCGGTATCTTACATAATTGGGCGAAGCATCTGTTGAGGAGGCCCATCGAGTTCGTTTCTTCTCCTTGTCCCTATCAGGACCAGCCTTCACTTGGTTTTCATCACTGTCAGTCAACTCCATTACCAATTGGAATAATTTGGAGAAGAAATTTCACATATATTTTTATACTAGGACTAGAGAGAAGAAGATTATTGATCTGACAACTATAAGCTTGAAGACCAATGAATCGGGCACTGAGTTTCTTCAAAGGTTCTGAGAGACTATGAACTTATGCTTCTCATTAAACTTGGCTGATGATCAACTAGCTGCTTTAGCCGTTCAAGGAATGCTGCCAATGTGGAAAGAGAAACTGCTGGGATAAGAATTTGATAACTTGGGTTAATTGGCTCAATGAGTGGCAGTGCTCAATAGCCAATTCCAGAGTATGCGTAGAGATACCCGATTTCAGAAGAGTACCACAATGGCCGAAGCTTATAATCCGTACTTAGTCGATGACGGCTATGAGGATGAAGAAGAAGAGGTTGCTGTGGCTGAATGGAATTAGGGTAAAAAGATAGTAATAGTGCCGAATCCTTGGGGAAGAGGAGTCAAGGAGAGCTATGACTTTGATGTCACAAAATTAGACAAGCTCTTCAATTTCTTGCTTGAGAAGGGACAAATCAAGTTGCCCAACAATCATATTATGTTGCTCCTTGATCAATTGAAGAATAAGAAGTTCTCAAAGTTCCATAATGCTACTTCTCATTCCACTAATGAATGCAGAATCTTCCGGCAGTATATACAGAGGGCTATTCAGCAAGGGAGGCTCAAATTTGATACGCCTCGAAAAATAAAAGTTGATGATAATCCTTTCCTAGGAGATCAAAACATGGTTGATACTAGGCTGATCAAAGGAAAGACTAAGGTCCTAACATCAACCAAATTAAAAGAAGTTGGAACAGTCGATCACAAGATGCAAATATCGGCCAACAAATATAGGGAAATTAAAAGACATCGCGATAAGCAAAAGAGCTGATATGAGCAGGGAGAAACGTCAAAAGATGGGCGATAAAGCCATGAGTTACATCTCTGATCTTGTTGAATAAGTGGCAGTGACAGAAAGAAAAGGATTATTAACATTGGTTAAAGGATCAAGAATACCAGTGTTAACTAGAAAAATAAAGGTATGAAAGGAAACAAGACAAATCGCATTGGAATTGTCCTTTCTTCAGACATTGCTGGAATGAAGGTTTGAAGTTGCCTACCGGACATGACTGTCTAGAATGCAGCAATCAATATTGGGAGTTTAGGCAATCCCAAACCAACTGCCGGTCTATCCATGCTCAAGACGCATATCATCATAATAACATGGATCGATGCTTAAAAAATGGAAGTATTCATAATCAGCTGGAAAAAAGAGTTGTTGACCAAGATTGGGCTGATTATGAAGGAGAAGGCAATGAGAGAAAATATGTTTGGCAGGAAGGCCAATAGTGTCTAGGAGGTTTGATAAGAAGCCAGGAGAGAAGGGTGCAACATTTAAGGAATAAAGAGTTGGAATAGACTCAAGCATCTGGTAAACCTCAAGTATGGTGTACCAAGCAAACAACCGATAGAAAGCAACCATCGACTAATATCCAAATGGCTTTTCTGTTACCATCAGAATTCAGAGCTTCGACAGATCAAGAAGTGTATTCGGGTTTTGATGAATCGAAGTATGAGGAGATAGTTGCCAAGTTAATGGTTGTACAATAAGCAATATTTGATAAACCAGTCAAGCATTGGCACTTAAAGGCTTTATATATGAAAGATTTTATTGATGGGAAGCCGATGCATAAGATGTTGGTGGACGGAGGTGCTTCTGTCAATCTTATGCCTTACACCACTTTTCATAAACTTAGCATAGGACCAGGAGATCTGATTGAGACTGACATGATGCTTAAAGACTTTAGAGGTAACACATCTAAGACCCAGGGGCACTGAATGTCAAACTAACAATCGGGAGTAGGACTTTGCTCACCACATTCTTCATCATCAATGGAAAAGGATTGTACAGTCTGCTCCTTGGTCGTGATTGGATCCATATGAACTGTTATGTACCATCAACCATGCATCAGTGTTTGACTCAATGGCATGGAGATGATGTCGAACTGGTTCACACTGATGAGTCTATGAGCATCGCAACAGCCGATCCAGTCTTCTGGGAACTAGGAGACTTTGAATGCTTTTCTAGCAAATTATGGGAAGGAGGCTTCATTAAGATTAGCAATGAAAGACAACAGTCGATGCAAGCGATCAGCTCTGAGAGTTTGTTTTAGTAAAAGGTCATGGCTTCACGTCGGCTATTGGATTAAGGAAAAAATAAGCATTAGCCCCGAAAATGGGTTTAGGCCGACGTATGTGAATGCTAAGTCAAATCGTAAGTGCGATTCAGAGTTGATAGATTTCTTAAAGGAGTTCTATTTGTCTTAATGGGATGCTTGACCTAGGTTGATCAATCATTTGACCTTTGGTATGAAAAGTTCTGTGGCAAAATATATAAAGGGACGTTATCCTAGCATTTGATCAACATTTGATAGCCGATTCGTTCAGTCATCGGCTCTAATAGCCGGTACCAGAAAGGTATCACCTCTAGTTCAAAAAATGAAAAATCTTCAAAGACATAAAAGCCGATGCGATATGTATCACCTCTAGAGCAAGAAATAAAAACAAAGATAGTCATACACGAGGCATTACATTGAGATGCATTCATGGAAGAGCAGGAGTCTTTGTTCATCAGTTTACCCCAAGTACAAGCTAATTGAAGACCTTGTTCACCACATCTTGAGCAGATGTGATGTCCATAATGGCCTCTGCCACGATGACAAACTCCTCAAGCAAATCCTCATGCTCCTCGGGACCATCGCCCATTGGGAAGCCAGTCTCCATGGTGTGGAGCTCGTACCCAGTCTGGACTTGCACCGCGGTCAGCACCACCGCTGTACCATGACGAACACCATAGAGGGCGATCTCTTGAGCACGGGCCAGTATGTCTTGGAGGTGAGCATTGATGAGGGAACCTCGAGCATTGATGGCATCCACGACCGCATTCATCGCCAGTTAGAGAGACTCCGACTACATCATCAGGGCTGGTGATCACATAAAACTATCAAGATAAAGACGGTGGAAATCAAAATAGAAGCATTCATGGAACTTGTCTTGCTTGCCACCATGGTGTCAGACTCGGCCAGTCATGCTTGAATGGCACTGGCCTCCTCCTCAGCCGCATTAAGGGCCACTTGGAAGACCCCTAGATGGATCTCAAGTTGGCCGTTTTTCTGAATTGCCTCAGAATAGCAGTCCTCGGCCGCCCTCCATTCTTGGAAGAAGCGCCAGACATCGTCGTCGTTATACGAGTTGGAAGAATCCAACGACGAAGCCGGCACAGAAGATGCTATGGCAGAGGGCTTGCCAGCCCTAGGGAGGGGACGAAGGCTGTCATTCACGATGAACCTATAGGCGAGTCAGAAGAGATCATCATCATGAATAGAGGATGTCAATCTTACCTCATGCGTCAGAGGCACTGGTTCATCAACATGTTCTCCTCCGGGACTTCCTCCGCCGTGCGCTTGCCACGGTTCTCCTCACTGGACATGAAGTTGATCTAATCTATAGGAAGAGAGAAAGGCCGCTATAGAGTTCTATGAGGGTGGAGAAAAGCAAAGAAACAGGAATGGTTGCAAGTGCGGATGTATTCAAGATCGAAGCCCTTGGCCGGTATTTGAAGCCATGGGATGAAGGGGTGGACGCCTCGGGTAGTGCAAAAGGCAACCGCAATTAATAGGAGGTGAAGCGTCACCTCACTAATACCAAAGAGAATACAACGTCGGATGACTAAGGATAGAAGATTGAAGGGATCTCTTAATAAAGGCTGTGTTTTCAAACCTGAATAGGATTAAGACTAGGAGTCTGGAATCAGCTATTTTCAAAATTGGCTCTTTAGCCAGAACAAAGGATCTGATCTTCAAAAATGGAAAAAGGGAGACAAGACTCTAGAGAAGGCTGGGGATGCATTACCTTTGATGGCCAAGAGCAAAAGAGCTGATATGGTCGCCTTATGAACTTATGTATAGCCATAATGTAGTCCTTCCTTGGGAAGTTCAAACTGGATCGAGGCGTGTTATATTACAGAATGATTTGTCAGCCAAAGTCTACAAAGATCTTGTGATAGATGACTTAGAGGATTTGAATTGCCTTTGGCTGCATGCTCTTGAAGATATTGAAGCCAATAGACTAAGGGTTGCAAAATATTACAATAAAAGAGTCAAGAATAAGCAATTTTCTGAAGGAGATTGGGTCTGGAAAGTAAAATTGCCAATCGAGCCAAAGGACAGCAAGTTTGGCAAATGGCCACCTAATTGGGAAGGACCTTATCGGATCAAACATTGTACGCCTGGTAATGCTTATGTTTTGGAAACACTGAGAGGAGAAGGAAATTCAACAGAGCAATCAAATGGGAAATATTTAAAGAAATATTACCCTAGTGTTTGGATTAATACTTGACAACCAATTTGCTTGGTCGTTGGCTCTAATAGCCGATACCAGAAGGGTATCGCCTCTAGCGCAAAAATAAACCCAAAGGGGTAAAAGCCGGTACGATGTGTATTGCCTATAGGAGCAAAACAAACGCGGACAAAGTGATGCATGTAGTTTGAAGTATGAAACAAAAGGAAAATCACTCAAGAGGGAGAAATTGTTTGCTAATATCACCTATTACAAACTACAGGCTAGAAAACACTTTGGCTACTATAACATTGGCCTGAGAAATAAAGGCTACGGAGTTAGCAGCACCGAAGAAATCCTCAACCAGATGCTCATAATCCCCAGTGTGCGCCGCGGCTAGAAAACCATGGAGAAGGAACTGAAGTTCGTGGCCAGAATGGGCTTACGCAGAAGCCAATGCCATGGCAGCACCATGGCTAACGCCATGCAAAGCGACCTCCCTAACACGGTTCAGGATGTTGTGCAGGTGAACCACCGGGACGATGCCCCTGGTGTTAATGAATCCCGCCGTGTACTCCGTAGCCAAGCAGAGGCTTTCCAGTTGAGCAAACAAATCTAAAAAGATTCAAAAGGAAGATGATCAGAATCTTGAAGATGAAATTGAAAGAAAGCAAATGTTATGATAGATATCTCACCCGCGATTCTGGCCTCAGCCTTGGCCAACCTATCCTCCACCGAATCGGCCTCGGGAGGTGATCGGCATCAAACCATGGCTAGAGCCAATTCTACGAGGGAGAGACATTCCGCGAGACCCTGGCCATGCCGATCAATGGAGGCAAGCATATCATCATTGTCAACCCACCTCCTCTGATAACAAGGGGCTGGCGATGAGCTATTGATGAAGAGAACCCTAAAGGCTAAATAGAGTCGGCCCTATCCCCTAAGGTAGTGGGGGCATCATGAGTTGTACTCTCCTGACGATGAAGGCATTGACGCGATGAGGCAGATCCTTTGAGGGCCTCCTCAACAAACCTCTTGTTGTTCTCCATGATCTCAAACCTATGGAAAAGTAGGAACTATACTAAGGACGTAGAAGGTTTGGAACAAAGCGAGTTGTTTTTCGATCCCCAGCCGTGGCCCGTATATATAGCCCAGGAAGATGAGGAGATGGATTTTGTCGGGGGTGTGAAATTAAAATTAGATACGAAAATAGATCGACGCTCTAGAAATTCAGGGGACAATAATGAAGAGATAATAGATTCGAACTTATTGCTTCCCCAAGTTATAAAATATCATGGGATGGATACAAAAGATTTACATTAACCAGCAATCAGCCCACCAAGGGTTCTTTGGATTGAAGGGAGTTCGAATCCCCACAGGGCCGAAAGTCATCATGAACTAAGTCACATCGGCCCATAAATAAAATTATGTCAGAAAAGGGAAAAAGCCGCCAGCCTAACAGATGCCCAGTTGATTTCTCGGTGACTAGGAAACTACGGGAAAGAAGCTTGTGGCTTTCCCGATGGGCATTTGATTGAGCAAATAAAGGGAAGGTGTCCATACATTTTAGCCCTTGCAAACACTAGAATAGCTCTCCGAGCATGGAGAGAAGACCTAGGCGATATCACAAGAATTCTTCTAACTATAATAGCTGATTCTCTTGCTCGACAAGGTGCTAAGATGAGCGACACAATCACCCTATGCACAAGAATTCTTCTAATCGCTCAAGATCTTCATAGCAAAAAGATAGACCATAGAGGGTCCGATGGAGTCGGAAGCACTCGAGGGGGCATATGGAAGACAAACATAGCTGAATTGTTGAATTGCTCTCGCCGGGGTCGGATAGACATTTTATAGCCGGCCTAGAAGGATAAATCCAAGTGCCCATGAAGCAATGATGCTCTCGTAAAAGTTTTGAAGCATGGGCTCATGAGCTGACATAGACGGCGACAAACAGTAGACCCTAGATCAAGATTCTCTACCCGTGACTACAGACCAATCGGGGATATAGACGTGATAATTTTGGAATAAAATTACTTTTATCCCAAAATTGGGGGGGGCATGTGTTTACACCAAAATTACTTAGATAGGAGTCATGCGTAGGTCCTAGGTATAAATATCAAACCCCAGCTATTGTAAAACACACACAATCAATCCAATACAAGTTACTTACTTTTTTTGGCGCCGACCACCCTTAGGAGTAGGAGTAGAGTAGATCTCAGCGAGTTCTTCAGCAAGTATAGCTGCATCGATTCGGTCGACCTCCACTGCTTGTCTGTAAGTACTGTCATGGCTTATACCTTTGTTCGTACGGCTACATCGATCCGGTCGACCTCTACTGTGACTCTAGTATAAGTTAGTTATCGATTCTTGTCTAGTTCAAGTAAGGCTGCATCGATCCGGTCGACCTCCACTGCTCAAACTAGATTAAGGTCAAGTTATCAGCTCTATCTAAGGGTGGCATTCCTTCAGATAGATTCATTAAGTTACCGATATTGTTTATTGCTTCCATTATTTATTTAATTACAGCAATATCACTTCGTCCGATTGGGATTGATCTAGATTGGCCTCATATCTTGTTTAACCCATCTTTATTAAATGGTTGAATGGTGATGAACTGTTTCTTTTATATAAAAGGGATTCAATTACTTGTAGTCATTGGCTTAGCATAAATTAATCATTGTTGACATCCTTTTACCATTGACCAATATTTGTCTAAACAATGATGCTCATCCAAAAATGATAACTGATTCTTCTTACACAATCCCATGAGCTTTAACTAATTTGTTCTTATGAATATGCTAGAATCGACTATTTAGTCGATCTCCTTTCATATTGGCTCTCAGAGCCGCACATTCGGGACTGTTTGGCAACACCAGTATGTTCCACCCTAAATTACTGATAAACTTTCTCTTCTTATCAATTGCAGGGTCAAATTGACTGACATGTCTCAGGAGGAGTGCGCAGGATCAACCACCCCTGCGTTGAAGCTAGGCGGATCTCCAGCTCCATCGAGCGGACCCTTCCGGCTTGCTTGTGTGCCCTCGGCACGAGCCGAAATTTTGTGCTGATAGTATGCCTACAAAATAAGTTTAGTTGCTAGATTTAGGTCCCCAATTTGACTTGGGGCCTTGCATATTAGTCACAAGAATCTTTGGAACTCAAATAGAAGTATTCCTATATATGTTGGTTTCCTTTTCAACATATTTTGCAACCACTTTCCCACTGCTGTTGTTCCTCAAAACAAAGCATGATGTCAAGCTTTGTCGAGGTCATAGGTCTTTGGTTGATAGGCATACTTATTCTTGGTGGCCCATACTAATTCCTTAGGCTTCTGGAAAACCTATTTCTCCTGGTACACCTTCTTGGGCTTAGTTTGATCAGGAGCAGAATTGGTAGCCTTCCCATTTTTGTGGGGAGTGGCACTGCCGCCCTTCACCGTGACACTGCTGCGGTCTGTGTAGGCTGATCTATACCAATTTTGCCCTTCCTTTCAAACTACACACACTCATAGCCATTCACTATTCTTTCATTTATCTTGGCTCTTTTTGTGTGTCTAAGCCCATGCTTGATTGAAGGATGCCTTCCTTGCTTGAATTGTGGCCCTTTTGATTCATCATTCTTCTTATCATTAGATTGGGTCTTACCTATCCACCCTTTTCCAATAACTTCATTGAGCCTAGCAATTTCCTTTCTCATAGCCTCCATGTTTGCAAGGTTAGTGGAATAGGCATTCAAATCAAGATTAAAACATTTTCCACAACCTTGACTAGTGGAGGGAGTAGAGGTTTCCTTTGCCTTAGGGAGATGTGAGTTGCTATCCCAAAGAATGCCATATTGCATCTCAAGTTCTTTGTTCTTTTCATCCAAGTCACAATACTTTTTCTTGAGAGATTTGTTTGCTTTGTTTGTAATAGTATGGTCCTCTTGCTCTTTGGCCAAAGCCTTATGCTAGGATTCCACCTTACTTCTCTCTAATGCAAGAGCTTCTTTGCTAGCAATGTAGAGATCCTCTTGTTGGATAAGAGTCTCTTCTCTAGATTCTAGCTCGGCTTGGATACTCTCTAAATCCTCCATTAGCTTAGTGATGAATAATTTGGTCTTTCCATCCAAATTTTTAGTTATCATGTTTATTTCTTCATCACTAGAGCTATCACTAATATCACTACTAGAGATATCACTAGGAGGTGGAGGAGATTTAGCCTTCAATTTGGATTTTATCTTCTAACCCTTTGCCATGAGATAAATATGATGGGAGTAGTATTCATTGTCGATGGGGAACCCTACGGGCCCCCCATAGACCATACTACAGGGAGGTAGGCCTTGGTAACAAGGCCAACAGGCCAATCGCCAGGAAGAACGCGGAGCAAAGCAACATGCAAAACCGAAACTCCAACTCAAACTATACAAGGAAAGGCACCCAAAGCGTAGCTTAGGACTCTGATCTTGTATCCGAATAGGACACAAACAACGCCTCTCAGCGCCTAGACTATAAAGGGCTGGCGAGGGTACCCATTATAAGAGGAGAACAAATACCCGATACTCAAAGCAATACAACGCAAACAGGCTAACGCCAAAACTGGACATAAGGTTATTACTCGACCAAGTTGAGGGCCTGAACCAGTATAAATCGTGAGTCTCTTTGCGTAATCGCCGAATTCCGCTATTCGTCGAAGCCCGAACAACTGTCCTGGGTACCCCTATGGCAGGCTATCGGTGGTAAAACATCAACAGCTGGCACGCCAGGTAGGGGTCAATGGCTGGGCTCAGTGGCCTCTTTTATTTTGTGCACTGAGGCATCTTTCACAGCTGATAGCCGTGTATCTGTTTGATGAATTTTTTCTCAAGAGTTCGGTGGACCTCAACCTCAAGATGACCTTTTCAGCAGGAACAACCTTTGTCTTCAGATCCTGGATCTACAAGGCTAACGGCGATGGCAAGCTTTGTACCCATCTCCAAGAAGAAAAAGAATTCGATGACGAAGTTCAATACAAACTCGCCAAGAAGATGATGAAACTCTCAACTTCGGATACAACTTGGAATAAGGAAGAAAGCGGATACGAAACTGACTCTGAAAAAGAGATACAACCCGATTCTAAGACAATCTTCATGGCACAAGAGCCAAGCCTAATTGGACTCAGAGACACAACAACGATCGCGAAGGGATACGACCCATACAACTCAAAGAAGAACTTGGGAACTTACGGACTGCGCAACGCGGCATCAGTCTATCAACACTTTACCCAAAACAAGATGAACACTTTACCCAAAACAAGATGAACTCAGCAAGAAGAATACTCCTGGAGGGAGCACAAGAAGGGATGATCATGACAGTGACCCCACAAGATTGTGTGGTGCATTGGCCAAGTTCTTTCACCTCAAGCAAAGTCCAAACTAGCACGCGCGTTGAAGAACTACCTTATCAAGAGGGAAAAGAACTCGGATCTAGTTCAGAAGCTACAGACAGCTCAACCAAATGAAGGATGGAATACCATACAAGAAGAGCTCAGAAGAGGTATACTGTATACATGGCGGAGCAGTTAGAACAACCTTTGGAACCACCATAGATACCAGATATAAAATCTTTAGATGAATCAGAAGGCAATATCTCGCCAGATGAGAAAAGCGACAGCAATGAAAATGATGAGCAAAGACTAGCAAGGCTAAAGAAGAACAAATTGAAAGCTGGAAGGAGGAACCGGGCTAAACAAAGGAAGCAAGTCTGGAATAAATACAAAGCGGAGCTAACGGAATACAACAGAAAGAAGGCGGAAAAAGAAGTCACAAAAAATACAAAAAGGGAAAGAATTGAAGAATTAACAAAGGAGTTATACACCCTCACGAATAACAGGAAAGCAAAGGAAGACCAGAAGAAAGAAGTCGGGGGATCAGAAAAACAACCCAGCGAAGAAATTCCACAAGAGCCACAAAGGGAGTAGCCACCCAAAAATTTGAATTTTCAAAGGATAGGACCAGTAGAAAGTGCTGATATCAATGGAAGGAAGGAACACTACTCAAAGCAACAAGAAAGAGACAAACCAGAATTGAGCCAACGCTACGAAGAAATATCAAGAAGATTTGACAAAGAAGATGACTACGGAGAGTCTGAGTTAAAAGAAGACAGGTCTTATTACAGAAGGGCAAGATCGCCAGATTACGGAAGAACGGAACCATACGACAGATTTCCTTGTTTCGCAGGAAGACTACAAACTTTAAAGCTACCGCACAAGTTTAAACCAGCAAATCGTTCCAAGTATGATGGCAAAGTCGAGCCAAGACAATGGCTAAGGGTTTACTCCCAATCTATTGAATTAGCTGGAGGAGACGATGACATCAAGGCTCTATTCTTCCCAATGGCCCTCGAAGCAATGCCGCTACAATGGTTTGACAAATTGAGGCCAAGATCAATCAGGTATTGGGAAGACTTGCAAGAAGCTTTCTGCAACAACTTCGCAGGCATTATTACCCATCCAATGACTGCAGCCGAATTGAAAGGAGTAAAGCAAATGAGAGGAGAAAGTCTAAGGGAATACTATAGAAGATTTGGAGAATTTAGGGCTCAAGTCCACGACATTACTGATAGGGAGGTGATAGAGGCCTTTGTAGAAGGAATCTGGGCAAACTAGCAATACAAGGACTATTTCAATAAGAACCCAAGAACAAATGAAGACTTCAAGAGGGTTGTTGAGAAGCTAATTTCGTCAGAAGAAAGAACTCGGCACAGATTTGCTAGGGACAACCCAGAGAATAGAAGACCCGATTACAGACAACAAGACAAAAGACCAAGGCAGGACAATATGGTGGCAACCATAGACAACAAAAGAAGATACAATGGCAATGGCAATGATAGCAATGGTAGCAATCACAATGGCAACTACAACAATAGCAATAACTGTAATGACAGCGGTTACAACAGTAATAGCAACTATCAGAGTAACAACTACCGAGGAAGAGCACCGGAAAACATAGAAAATATGCCGTGTCACATACACCCAGGGGCCAGACACAAGTTAGTTGAATGCAGCACTTTTCAGCGGCAATTCATGAAGAGAGAAAACAGGAATAAAAACAACTCAGAGCCAAAGTAAGAAGAATCCAAGAAGGAGGAAAAGAGAGCTGAAGGAGATTATCAAGAACCCCAACGCCAACTAGCGGTGATATTTTCAGGTGTTCCTAACATACGAAGCAAAAGACAAGAGAAACTAGCTCACCGAGCCATCATGGCAGCTGAACCAGCCATCCCAAGATATCTAGATTGGTCAGAGTACCCCATCCACTTCACAAGAGAAGACCAATGGACCAATGCAGCAAACGCAGGATGCTACCTGCTGGTACTGGGTCCGACTATCGCAGGAGTAGCAGTAACTAAAGTACTCATCGATGGAGGAGCCGGGCTTAACATAATTTTCACAGATACTCTCAAAAGGATGAATCTGGATTGTGAAGGTCTAATGACACCCACAAGCACACCATTCTACGGAATAGTACCCAGCAGAGCAGCTATGCCCCTCGAACAGATAACCCTACCCATCACCTTTGACACACCAGACAAATACCGGACGAAATTCATCAAATTTGAAGTTCCAGACTTTGAATCATGCTACCACGCAATACTTGGGAGACCAGCTTTAACAAAATACATGGTAGTACCACATTATCCATACCTACTGCTCAAGATGCCAACAACAAAGGGCGTATTATCATTGAAAGGAGATCTAAAGAAAGCACATGATTGCGACGTACAAGCAGTACAAATATCCAAAAGATTACAAGATATAAAGGAAGGAAAGGAGATTGCAATGCTGGCCAACGAAATGAACCCAGATGAGATTAAGATACCAGCTAAGAAGCCAAGCAACTTCGCACCACCAAAAGAAGCCGCTACCAAGACTATTGACCTACTGACTGGTGATCCAGAGAAGACGGCAATCATCAGTGCAAATCTTGACCCCAAATAGGAACTTGCGCTCACCAACTTTCTTTGGGACAACAAAGATATTTTTGCTTGGAAGCCAGCAGACATGCCAGGGGTCCCAAGGGAGTTGGCTGAGCACATAATTGATGTGAACAAAGGGTCCAAACCCGTTAAGCAGAGGTTACAAAGATTCACTCCAGACAGAAAAGCAGCAATCAAAAAAGAGATCACCAAGCTCATGGTAGCAGGATTCATTAGAGAAATAATCAACCCGGATTGGCTTGCCAACCTGGTCCTAGTAGAGAAGAAGAATTCAAAAGAATGGCGCATGTGCATCGACTACACAGACCTCAACAAACATTGCTCAAAAGATCCATATGTCCCACCAAGGATTGATCAAATCATTGACTCGACCGCAGGATCAGCTCTGTTATCCTTTCTAGATTGCTATTCAGGCTATCATCAAATATCCTTAAGAGAAGAAGACCAAAGCAAGACTTCATTCATTACACCCTTTGGGGCATATTGCTATAAATCAATGCCTTTTGGGCTAAAAAATGCAGGGGCAACATATCAAAGAGCAATTCAAACTTGCTTGGGGAGTCAAGTCGGAAGAAATGCAGAAGCATACATTGATGATGTAGTAATCAAGATAAAAGAACTCGGATCATTAATAGAAGACCTCGAGGAGACTTTCAAGAATCTAAAAGCATGGCAGTGGAAGCTAAACCCCACAAAGTGTGTTTTGGGGTACCATCAGGACAACTACTCGGGTTTCTAGTCAGTAACCGAGGAATTGAAGCAAGTACAAAGTAGGTTAAAGCCATCATGGATATGAAACCTCCAAAGAAAGTTAAAGACATACAGAAGCTTACAGGATGCATGGCAGCACTCAACAGATTCATCTCCCGACTAGGAGAAAAAGGGCTACCTTTCTTCAAATTATTGAAAAAGGCAGGAAATTTTGAATGGACAGAAGAGGCAGAAGAAGCATTCCAAAAGTTAAAAGAATACTTGGCATCATCACCAGTAATGACACCACCAAAAGACAAAGAGGACATGATGCTATACATTACAGCAACCAAGAACGTTGTCAGCACAGCAATTGTGGTTGAGAGAGAAGAACCCGGACACACATACAAAATACAAAGACCAGTCTATTACATAAGCGAAGTACTAACAGAATCAAAAGTGAGATACCCACACGTGCAAAAACTACTTTATGCAGTGTTGATATCATCAAGAAAGCTGAGACATTATTTCCATGAACACAAGATTATAGTGGTAACCAATTTTCCACTTCAAGACATTCTACGCAACAAAGATGCAACAGGTCAGATATCAAAATAGGTAGTAGAACTCAATGATCTCAACCTAGACTTCAAACCAAGAACAGCAATCAAATCTCAAGCATTATCCGACTTCATTGCTGAATGGACAGAAATCAGTCAAAAAGAACCCGAACCAATACTTGATCATTGGAAAATGTATTTTGACGGTTCCCTAAAGTTAGGAGGAGCTAGAGCAGGAGTACTATTCATATCATCAGAAGGGAGACAGTTAAAATATGTGCTACAAATACTTTGGCAGGCAACTAACAATGAGGTAGAATACGAAACATTAATACACGGTCTAAGAGTTGCAAGCTCGCTTGGGATCAAAAGACTACTTGTCTACGGTGATTCAGCTGTAGTAATCAATCAAGTCAACAAGGATTGGGATTGTACAAAAGATAATATGGATGCGTACTGTGCAGAAGTCAGAAAATTGGAGAAAAATTTCCAAGGGCTTGAAATCCATCATGTACTAAGAGATTTCAACATTGCAGCAGATGTGCTAGCCAAATTAGGATCAGATACAGTAAAAGTACCACCCGGTATATTTGTGGAAGAACTCACAGCCCCATCCATCAAACAACTCAGAAACACAGAAAAAGTGAAGGAGACAACAGATCCAATGGAAATAGATCAAGCAGAAGAACCAGACTAGTCAAGACAAATCATGGTCATACAAAGTGATTGGAGACAAACATACATTGATTTTATCAAAGAGAAGAAACTACCCAAAGACAAAGCAGAAGCAACTCGGGTTGTATGAAGAAGCAAAAATTACGTTCTAGTGGGGGATAAACTATACAAAAGAGTAGCATCATCAGGAGTACTGCTTAAATGTGTTCCAACAGATAAAGGAAAGGAAATCTTGGACGAAATCCACTTAGGATGCTGTGGAAATCATGCAGCCTCTAGGACACAGTCGGCAAAGCATTCAGAACTAGTTTCTATTGGCCAACAGCACTCAAAGATACAGAAGAGCTCATCAGAACATGCAAGAATTGCCAAATGTTTGCTAGGCAATCACATGTGCCGACTCACAACTTAATATGCATACTGCCGGCTTGGCCGTTCTCATGCTGGGGGCTGGATCAAGTCAGACCACTCAAAAAAGCAAAAGGAGGCTTCGAATACATATTTGTGGCAATCGACAAATTTACAAAGTGGATTGAATACAAACCTTTGGTCAAATACAGTGCAGAAAAGGCAGTGGAATTCATACAAGACATCATGCATAGGTTCGGCATGCCCAACAGAATAATCACAGATCTTGGTTCACCATTTACAGCAAGAGAATTCCAATACTGGGCAAGAGATTGTGGGATAGAAATTGACTTTGCATCAGTAGCACACCCGTAGGCCAATGGACAAGTCGAAAGAGCAAATGGACTCATATTACAAGGTTTAAAACCAAGATTATATGAAGATTTGAAAGATTATGGTGGAAAATGAATCGATGAATTACCAAAAGTAGTATGGGGTCTAAGAACCCAGATCAGCAGAGCAACTGGATACTCACCGTTCTTTCTGGTCTACGGATCAGAGGCAGTACTACCAGCCGACTTAATATGGCTATCTCCAAGAATAGAACAATATGAAGAAGGCAAAGCAGAAGAAACAAGGCGGTTAGAAATTGATTCAATAGAAGAAATATGAGACAGTGCAATCATACAAAATGCAAGATATCAGCAAGGGTTACAAAGACATTATGACAAAAGTACTCAACCCTAATCACTAAAGCCAGGGACTCAGTACTACAACTAATCCAGAAGAAAGATGGACACAAACTACTCAGTTCATGGGAAGGACCCTTCATCATGAAGACAGCAATAGGACCCAGCACATATGAGTTGATGACTCCAGATGAAATACCTATAAAGAACACTTGGCATATCAGCCAGCTCAAAAGATTCTACAATTAAGTACAATAGATTGTACTCAAGTTTCAAGAGAAATAAAACAGAGATTATTCAAGAAGAACAACTTCAAATATGAGCCCTGTCCAACGGACGGAACCAACCCGTAATTAGGTTGGGGAAAAGGGCTTCCCTGTTAACAACCAACCCGGAAACAGTTGCGCTACATGGGCAATCTTGTCACTCAACCATATGGAGATGGTCTGACTGACGGCCAACGGCCAAATAGCTTCTTGGGTAAGGAGACCCAAGCTAGCATTTGTCACTCTACCATAAAGAGATGGTACGACTGACAGCCCTGTCCAACGGATAGAACCAACCCGTAATCAGGTTGGAGAAAAAGGGGCAGCCCTACAAACAGCTCAACCCAGAAATAGTTGTTGCTATACGGGCGCAATCGCTTACCCCAAGAGCTGGTACGATTGCTTACTTACCCTACAAATAGCCAACCCGAAAACGGTTGTGCTATACAGGTCCGGTCGCCTACCCCAAGAGTGGTACGATCGAATACTTCACCCAAGAAGCGGCACAAGCACTCCAACAACTCGGTCGCCTACCCCAAGAGTGGTACGATCGACTACTTCACCCAAGAAGCGGCACAAACACTCCAACAACTCGGTCGCCTACCCCAAGAGTGGTACGATCGACTACTTTGCCCAAGAAGCGGCACAAGCACTCCAACAGCTCGGTCGCCTATCCCAAGAGTGGTACAATCGACTACTTCGCCCAAGAAGCGGCACAAGCACTCCAACAACTCAGTAGCCTACCCCAAGAGTGATACGAACGACTACTTCACCCAAGAAGCGGCACAAGCACTCCAACAGCTCGGTCGCCTACCCCAAGAGTGGTACGATCGACTACTTCGCCCAAGAAGAGGAGAGTGGTACGATCGACTACTTCGCCCAAGAAGCGGCACAAGCACTCCAACAACTCGGTCGCCTACCCCAAGAGTAGTACGATCGACTACTTCGCCCAAAGAGGGACACAAGCACTCCAACAACTCGGTCGCCTACCCCAAGAGCGGCATGATTGACTATGTTGCCCAAGGAGGAGCACAAACACTCCAACAACTCAATCACCTACTGCAAGAGTGGTACGATCGACTACTTTGCCCAAAGAAGCGGCACAAGCACTCCAACAACTCGGTCGCCTACCCAAGAGTGGTACGATCGACTACTTCGCCCAAGAAGCGGCACAAGCACTCCAACAGCTCGGTCGCCTACCCCAAGAGTGGTACAATCAACTACTTTGCCCAGAAAGGGACACAAGCACTCCAACAACTCAGTCGCCTACCCCAAGAGTGGCACGATCAACTACATTGCCCAAGGAGGGGCACAAACACTCCAACAACTCGATCGTCTACCCCAAGAGTAGTACAATCGACTACTTCGACCAAAGAGCGGCACAAACAGTCCAAACAACTCGATCGCCGACCCAAAGAGCGAAACAAGCTATGGCAAAGCAGAAAAAAGCCACAAGGAAAGACAGGGCAAAACTAGTCCATATTATTCAAAGACATCTAAGAAGAAAAGAAAGATAGGACGAAGCCTACTCACATCTTAAAAATTCAGAGACAAAGTATATTACAAGGACATCAAAAGAAGGTTGACTTTTCACATCTGTTCAAGAAGACGGAAGAGAAGGAGGAAGTACATTCATTTGATCAAGAATTTGGTCTGATAGACCACTAAGCTATACTTTGGCCTCCTCCCAGTGTCTTGAAAACTCAGCCATTACAGAAGCTTCAATAATCCGCTCAAAAGGAGCATCAAGGGCAACAACCCGGACATATGAAACCACATTGTTGATGCACTGGTAAAAGCCACCCTTCACAAAATCATAAAACCAAAAAAAGCACCAGTAATCCCTGCTCGGCAAAGACCTAAAGGAACAAGAAGAAATTCCCAGAACTCCACCATGAAGTACTTAGAGGCTTATCAATCTCAAGATCGCCGATCCTAAGTCTTTTCAGTACTAGCAAGAACATGAAGTCTGACAAAACAACAATTTATACCGAGTTGTTTGCACGAGAGCCAGACAAAGCACTCGAAGACAGTCTCTCAAGACGACGTTCTACACATACTGAGTTGTTTACATGGCGCAAATGAAAGCCAGACAAAGCACTCCACCTACCAAAGAGTCATTTCACGACAAATGGAAACAACTCATCTACTCAAAGCTACGGATACGTACCACGAAGCAACTGCTCGAAAGAAATCCTGATCACTCACACAATTCATCTAACGAATAAGTAAAGCAGAGACATCCACACAGAGAAACAAAAGAAGCCACATCAAAAGAAAAGGAAAAGAGAAATTGGGGAAACAAAGTTTATGATGATCATAGAAGAACACGACTACTACATACATCAAATCACCAAGATAAATCTACGACCGGACAATCTGCCCTTCGATATCCTTTACGCCAACATCAAAGCGAGGGCTAATGACAATGCATCCAGCCATCATCAGTTCCTCACCGGAGACCCGCTACCCACAGATTCAACATCATCGTCATCTTCGACAGCAAGGGCGCCCTAGTCGACTTCGTCTTCGGCGGTGAGCGCCTCCCAATCAACCTCATCTTCACTGTCACTACTAAGGACGATCAAATCTGCCCTTGTCGAAGTAGCATCAGCAACAGAGAGGGGGACAAGAGTGACCACAGGAGCAGCCGAGGGATCCTCCTTCTTCTGTAGAGGGACAACCGGCGCTGATGTCCCAACAAGGGGAGCCTTCCCCACCACTGGAGGGGCTGGCAATAAAGGCAACGACGAAGACCTTCCGCTCGACGACTCCGCCACGGCCGTCCTCGGAGAGCGAACAAGCGAAGAATGTGACACCTTACGGACACTCTGCCTATGGATGAACTTCTTCTTCATCATTGTGGCTATGGCAAAACAATTGCGGAGTGGCTAGTTAAATAGAGACCAAATCACCATCCCAGGCAGTTCAATAGCCTCCTCGAGATAAGGATGGAGTTAAAACTTTCTTCATAAAAGGTTAAGGGCGGAGTTAATTCCTTCATCAAAACCAATATGGCGATTCGGCTTCTACGGCCAACCACGCGACGATCCATTTACTGACACAGCTAAAATGACGGAAGGCACAAATCTACACAATGGTACGATCCAACGGGCAGATTTCAGACTTATCCATCCAGCACCACGGTAGAGTTTTCAGATTACTACAAGAACAACCCATCAACCATGAAGAAACGAAGGGCCACCTCGCAAGGAACAAAAGAACCCGGTTATTAAAGAAAGAACTCGGGAGCCTCATGAATAACCAGGATTACAGCAGAAAAATGAATGACAACTCTGAAGACAAGATTCTTTCCATTACAAATGGCTTCAAAAATAGAAGATTACACATCTTACAAGACCCAATGAACTCGGCACTACGACAAGCAAGGTAGTAAAAAGGAGCTCCGACACAACTAGGCTCTGGAACAACTACGTGCTCCAATTTGCTACTCGGAAGAACAAACCACGCTCGGCTACACTATTTTCTTCAAAGGACGGACGTAGTGCATCCAAGGCGGAAATTAGCAGCACGGTGGGACAACATAGACCAGGGGAAGTCGGCAGGCATCTGTCTACCCAAGCCCGACGTGATGTAGGATCAGGTGTTGATCTGCACTGGACAGTCTCAAGACAGATGACGAGGATCAACCCAGAACTACCGGATGAAGGAACGAAGCCCACATCACAAGACTTCCTCCAACTACCACCACATACTTCCAAGTACAATGCCGCTGCGGGATTAGTCTACCTCTAATCCCTATCACAAGACTTCCTCCAGCTACAACAAAATGTACAAGAACTACAAAATACGCCTGGGGCTGCTCTACTTCACACACTATCATATTCATAACTATAGAGACTTCAGAACAGGCAACAAAAGGCTCGATGAATCAAAACAGCACTCCGGAAGCCATTTATAGGCAAAAGAAGCGGTGCACATGGACTAGGAGTACCAACAGAAGAAATCTAACAAAGGACACAATGAAAAGACAGAATTCAATGAAAGATGACTCTAGCATGAAAGAACGGCACTCAAGGGCAAGCATATCCAAGAGAATATTCCACAAGCAACAATACAACCCGTGAAGACATGCATTGAATTCTCCAACAACCAGAATGACAATAGCAATAAGTAACCGAACAAACAACTCGGAGACGTATGAAGGATCACATACAAAATTACAATGTCAAAGGATTACAGTCGAAAAAGAACTCGGACAGAGAAAAATTATACATCTCATTGATCGAAGACAAATACAAAGGTTACAGACGGCCAAATAGGACCGGATAAACTCAGACATAAGATAGAGACAAGATTCTTAAATATTACAACAAGGAACCCAGTGGCGGCAGCAGCGGCAGCCCGGACGCAGAAGAATAGATAGAGCAGCATGTTCATTACCAAACAAGCATACGCCCGGGGGCTGCTCAACCTCACACACCAGCATATCTACGAATGAAGAAAGAATTGAAGAAGAAATTTCCTACTCAAGGAAGAACCACAACCAACAAAGAAGGTATTTATAGCAAACCAGAGGTAAACAAGGCTAAAGATCACAAGAAAGAAAGAGGAAAAGAACAAAAGAGCAAAGCAGCAAAGGTGAATAGTACCCAAAAGCAAGATTCCTGACAAAAAATAAAAGAAGACGCTCACTCATGGCTATACAAGACCCATCCGTGACCAGCAAAAGACAAAGATCAAAGGAGTACAAATCAAGACCCTTCTTCTGGCTTCTTTTCAATAGAAAAGAACCCGGAGAAGGCTCAGGGGCTACAAGTACCTACCACAGAAAAACATATTTTCAAATTTTTTTGACCCTCCAGCTTTTTTGTACCAAAAAAAAACAAGAGGCTCGGGGGCTACACTCAATGAGTGCAATTTTTGCAAAATTGCACTCGCTGCACTCAAAGGAAAAAAACCCAGAGGACATCAAGCAAAAGTGCACATTAGCCAAAAGAAGAATCAAAGAAGACCATCTCAAGATTTCACTTCAAGAAGGACCCAGATCAAGACTGCAACAACTCGGCCCTTGAAGCTCAATCATGAAATGCTCGGGGGCTTGTCGATGGGGAACCCTACGGGCCCCCCATAGACCATACTGCAGGGAGGTAGGCCTTGGTAACAAGGCCTACAGCCCAATCACCACGAAGAACGCGGAGCAAAGCAACATGCAAAACTGAAACTCCAACTCAAACTATACAAGGAAAGGCACCCGAAGCGTAGCTTAGGACTCTGACCTTGTATCCGAATAGGAGACAAACAACGCCTCTCAGCGCCTGGACTATAAAGGGCTGGCGAGGGTACACATTGTAAGAGGAGAACGGATACCCGATACTCAAAGCAATACAACACAAACAGGCTAACGCCAAAACTGGATGTAAGGTTATTACTCGACCAAGTCGAGGGCCTGAACCAGTATAAATCGTGAGTCTCTTTGCGTAACCGCCGAATTCCGCTATTCGCCGAAGCCCGAACAACTATCCCGGGTACCCCCGTGGCAGGCTATCGGTGGTAAAACATCGACAGCCATCATCAGACATGTCGTTGAAGAACCTTGGTGTGGGGGATGACTTGTGAATAGCAATAGTTGCAACCTTCTCATCCTCTTCACTTGTGCTCTCTTTAGTTGAGCCCATTCATACCCAATGTGAGCCTCTCCCATGTACTTCTTGCTCTTTTTACGGTCGGCCTTCTCCTCTTTCTTGTCCTTCTTGTATTTGTTGTCATTGATCTCATATGGACACTTGGCAATGAAGTGATCAGTGCTTCCATAATTGTAGCATGTCCTATTTTTCTTGTTTGGAAAGCTTCTCTTCACTACCTTGTAGCCTTACTTCTTTAGCCCCTTGTGATACCTCTTCATAAAGAGAGCAACATCATCAACTTTCTCATATTGATCATCATCATTTTTACTTTCACTTGAAGATGATGTGGTCTCTACTCTTTCTTGAACTTGCTTGCTTGCTTTGGGCTTGCTAGTTGAAGCTTGTTGGTTGATCTTGGACTTGCTTGTAGAGCCTTGCTTGCATGATTTGTTGGCCTTGAGAGCTACATCTTTGATCTTGATGCCCTCTAACTTTGCTTGCAATTCTCCAAGCTTCTTCCTCTCATTTGCTTCTTCTCTTTGCATATCAAAGGTCAAGATCCTTCCAAGTACATCATTTGGTGTGAAGTATTCAAACTTCTTGTCTCTAATTAGAGTGACTACGGTCTCATTTCTAGGTGAATAAGCTTCCAACATAATCTTGACAACTTTGTGATCATCTCGCTCATCATAACCATAGCCTCTAATCTTACCCACCATCGTCATCAACCTATCAAACATCTCTTGTGGCCCCTCTCCATCCAAGATTACAAACTAGTTGAGCTTTGACATCAATAAGTCAATTCTTGCCTTTCTTACTTTGTCAACCCCTTCATGTGCTAGGTACAAAGTGTCCCATATTTGCTTGGCAACATCAACTCCAATCACTCTATTGTACTCATCACCATCTAAGGCACTAAGCAACACACTTGTGGCTTGACCATTGAGGTAAATGATTCTCATCTCTTCTAGTGTTGGGCTCTTGGGATTAACCAGTAGCTCAAATCCATTACAAACAATCTCCCAAATGCCGGGGTGAAGACCTATAAGATAGGCTTTCATCAAGTGCTTCCACTTGGCAAAGTTAGTCACATTGAAGTGAGGTAACTTGCTTGTGGGCACATTAATGAAAAACCTCCGATCATGGTTAGTCATAGGAATAGAAGAATAGTTAAAGGATACAGTGGCATATTTGTTGTTATCGGCCTTGCCCTTTCCTTTCTTCTTCTTCTTATTCCCCTTCGACACTTGGTATGACTCATCATCATCTCCATCTTTAGAACTACTTGATATGCTTGATGATGCACTTGTTGCCTTCTCTTCTTCTTCCTAGCTTCTCTTCTTTTTCTTCTTGCTTCTCTCTTGAGCCTTCTTTCTTCTTTCCTTCGCTTCTTCTCCTCTAACCGCTACTCCTCATTCTTCTTTCTTGCTTCTCTTTTTAGCTTTCTTGCCTCCTTCCTTCTTCTTCTCTTATTATCATCAAGAGCTCTTTCGGCATCGGTAGCCTCAAGATGTGGTAGTGTGGTGTTACTTGCTATCGACACGCTTAGCTCACTGCTGTCCGTGTTGACATCCACCTGCTTCATGCTACTAGTTTCTCCTCTGGGCTCCATACCTCACGCGGTGAAGCGTATATGAGGTAACCTTCTCTGATACCACTTGTGAGATCTCTGGTTGGCCAAGAGGGGGGTGAATAGGCCTGTTAAAACAAACACTCAAACTTTTATCAAATTCACCCTATGACACTAGAGGGTGGCACTGCCGGACTGCGGCACTACTGGGCTAGAACAGCAGCACTGCCGCACCTACAGACAACTTCGAGTCATAGTTCAAAATTCATGAATGAAAACTTAGATCGAAGAAATTTCCTAGCTTACTGTAGGTATGACAATCATAGATCAAAAGCTATAAATGGTAGGAACACCACACACAAGTAGATCGACTAGAAACCCTAGAAATAACCTCAACCACAATATGTTATGCAAGTAATGTAAATCAAGCACAAATGACACAATGATTTATCCCGTGGTTCGGCTCGCCACCAAGGCTTGCCTACCTCCACGTTGTTGAGGTTGGCCATTAAGGCTTAGGGCTTTCCAAACCTTCCTCGTTCTCAAATCAAGAGACTTAACTCTTGAGATGAGGAGTGAGTTTACTAATTTTAAGAGATGGTTACAAACCTCCCGAAGCTGCCACACAAGTTGGCAAGCTCCACGGGCGACGCTCTAGCCGGCTAGGAGCCAAGCTCTAAGAGTAACAAACACAACCACCGGCCAAAACGTGAATCAAGTGCTCTTTCGAGTTGGAGAATCAATGGAGCTGCTCTCTAATCGAGTTTTGGACCCTTTTTCCCTCAAGGATTGATGGGGAAATCAATGAATTTGCTTAGGAGCTTGAGGGCAACAATGGAGGGGGGGGGAGAGAGAGAGCTCATTTTCTGTTTTAAACCAACTAGAATGAGCAGGAGCTAGAGGAGACGTTAGGGAGGAAGAGGATGGGTATAAATACCCCCTCAGCCCCAACAGTCACTTAAGTGCGGCAGTGCCGCACTGCGACAGTGCCTCTCTTCAAGTACGGCAGTGCCGCACCACGCAAGACAACAATGGTAAGAGTGAAGTGTAGACTGTCTTGGCTGTGAATCTGAGGCTGCATGTGTATGTTTGAGCACTTGGTAGCACATATTAGCTTAAACATTGTGTCCCCTTTATAGTTCGGCTTTTCCTATACTCAAATTCAAAATATAAAAGAATTTAAACCTCATTTGAGTTTGAAGCTATCTACATTTGTAATTGGAGGCTCCTCCGTTTCGTGTAGTATCCTTGAACATGAATTTCCTACTTGTCATCTCGATAAATCTCATTAGTTCTTTAATTAGGTGGTCATTATCACCAAAACCTACAATTAGGGCTTGATTGCACTTTCAATATTACCTCCACCTCTGCTCTTATTCACGGTGAGACCATCAATTAACATCGCGACACCAACCAACAGCTAGCCTCTGAGCCTCTGCACTCTCCTCGATGTCATCAGGATGCTTCAAACCCTAGCTGCCTACGTAGCCACCATAGAAACAGATAAAATGGGTTTTGCTTTGCATCGTGGTTGGCTTAATGGAAATAGGAGCGGGCAAATTGGTCAATTCAAGTGTGTTGACTTGTCTCAGAACCGACTAGGTTGACAAGATGAGTTAACATGGAGCCACGTTAGACGGAGCATGAGACCCGGCCAAATTTACAAGTTTAGGGACTAAAACGACTGTTTTGAATGTTGATGGGTGAATTTTTAAGCTTTGTAGCAAAGTTTAAGGACAGGATTGGCGATTACACAAAAAAAGGAGGATAATGAAACCGTCATTAAAGAAAAAGTAAAAGGGGAAGATAATGAAACTAAAGAAAAAGCAAGCATTCGTTATTTGTATCCCCAAGTGCCATGTATGATCGGATTAAAAAAAGTAAGTGGTCTATAGTGGCTTGCATAAGCTACATATGCTTGGGAAGAGAGAATGTGGTCTATGCTAATAAAAAAGAAGAGGGAGAGAAAATAAGGTGAGGCATGATGAAAACAAAAAGTTTCTATGCAAACCACAAGTAGTGATAGTTTGCATTGTGTGAATAGTAGTCGCAATATTCCTAGTCTGTGATCACTGTATTTATACTAGAACCACTAGAAGTGTTAGCTGGTGGTGGCCTTATATATTTATCCACCGTCGTGCATACATGACCTGTTTAAAATACCTTGTCTTCTGGATTAAAAGTGAAAAGTCTCAGTGAAAGCAGCATCTGACAAATGGTTGACAATATTATTGTGCATCACTGCATTTCTAGTATTCATCGACATCATACCTCAAAGTAACCAGTAGTATTCTGAAAAAAAAGGTGCACACCAGCACAAGGGCAAGGAAACACCAGCAAAATAGAATTCCAACCTGATCCCAGCAACCTTTTCTTTTCCTTATAGATACAATTGGAGATACGCTTGTTATTCAATAATACAGGAATGTTCATCTACAGTTCCTCCCAATGACTCATTCTCTATGCACAATAATCCAGCAAATTTAGCTGATAGAACAAATACTATCACAAACAAGCTACCAGATCTACAAGAATATTGTTGCCCAGCACAAGTAACAACTCTGCTACAGCTAAAGTCCACTTGTGCAGCGTTCGAGGCTCTTTTGTCCCAAAAGAAAAGGTAGCATCTGCCAGTGGATTCCTTAGAAGCTCTCTAGAATCTCTTCAGAGACCAAAGTTACACAGTGTTAGGAACTCCATTTCAGTGTCCACGTACTTTGTCCACGGGGCCTTGTATTGGTTCAAAGCAACATCAAGCCAGGGCTTCATGTTCCCATCGAAGTGTATCACTGCAGCACTACGGATTGCCTCAGGGCTGATGCTTGGATTATAGCCAAGACCATGACTTATCCAGTGGCTTGGTATTGCCATAAAAGGGCATCAGCCCAGCAGTTAGAATGGATGTAGGATCCCACAGCTCGCCATCCTCATTCTGCCATAAGAATATACAAACATCAGTCCCTTGGGTCAAAATCAGATGAATTTTATTCTGATAAGAGTGGGCAACTATTGGCATCATTCACATAATTGCATACAGATATTACACATCAGAGACTAATGCAGAACATATTGTTAGTTAGATTATGAAGTACACAAGTTTAGGCTTCAGAGCAAAGCATTACTAGAGCACATGAACCCTACTCTCAGATACATATTGTTAGTTAGATTATGAGGTAAACAAGTTTAGGCTTCAGAGCAAAGCATTACTAGAGCACATGAACCCTACTCTCAGATAGGAACTCTTCCAGAAAGTTGCCAAGACCCCAATGTGCACCAATCCACTATATACTAAAATTAAATATGCCATGTTAGGACTTTAACATTCCCGACAAAAAGGAGAAAACATGAAAAACTATAGACCTTGGTTCAGCTGGACCCAGAACAGAAAAAAATGACAAGGCATGGCTTACATGTTCTCAGAAACAGGAAAAACACTTCTAGTTCCTGTTAAAAAGGAATGAAAAAACATAACACACTCAATTTTGTGACCGTCATCACATTTGAACCCCAGCAATTAGAAGTTACCTACCTGCAACCAAATTGAACTATGAGGAAGTAAACATCACAACACTAGCTCAATTTGGTGATCCTAAATACTCCCTCCATTCCAAATTACAAGTCATTTTGGCTTTTTTTAGATATGTATCTAGACATAGCATATATCTAGATGCAGAGTAAAAGCTATGTATCTAGAAAAGCCAAAACGACATAATTTGGAATGGAGGGAGTACAGCAACCAAATTAAACTAAGAGGAAGTAATCATAACAATATAAAACAACCCACATTAAGATAAGATTTAAAACAAAATTGAGACAGTCACTAGGAAACTCATTAAAACTCAAAAGAAAAGAAAACACTCTAACAATCAAAGCAAGCCTTGCTAAGATATGATTTAAGATAATTGTAAGTTTGTTAAACAATAAGACATAGGAGCTGAGTAGTTGAGTGCATAAGACTGAACCATGCAATTGTTTGGGCCAATCCATCAAGACATTAATATTAAAAATTCTACAAATGATTTGCTATCCAATCATCTGTACACAGCCATGAATAACACAAGTTACTGGAATCATTAGCCTAGAGACACAAATTTCTTCGTTGCAATACCAAACGTTACAGGCTGAAGCACCCTGTACTTAAATCCAACACATGAATCAGCCTGTTCACTTGCTCGTAAACGATCGTAAATTTCCAGTCAGCAACAGTGTTTTTCTCTCACACCAAACCAGCCAGCAGTAAATAATCCACGATCGTTTACGGCCTCCCGAACATGCCGAATATTGGTAATGGAAAAAAAAAACTTAAACAGAATCCACATCAAGCTAGTGAAAAGGTGAAGTTGAAGCACACATGACCTAAACTACATATATAGCCACTTATCAACCCCAATATACTACAATGCCACATGTAAGTTGTGAACAGAGTTCAGAGCAGCTCACCATTTCCATATACTGATGGAACAATTCTGTGCAACCATCCCGCCGCCATGTCTCAAGATCGAACACATTTACCCCATATGCCCATGCACAGGCACTGGGATTGAATCGATCCCGCACAATGGGCTGTGTGAAGTTGAGATACTTCCTGTACCTCCTAAACCCCCCGAAGCACGTCTCCACTGCGCCATTCACCTTCCCGTCCAAGTCGACCTGCCAAAGCGCTGCCAAATCCTTCTGCACCACCACACCGTCCTCCAAAAGGACCACCCTCCGCAGCGACGGGAACATATCTGGGAGGTAGAACCTCAGGTAATCCAGCAACTCGACGTCCCTGTTGCCGGCGTCGATCTGCCTCACCACAGGTGAGTTGGTGGCATTAAGGAATGGAAAGTCGGAGTAAGCAAGGAGCTGGACGTGCACGCCAAGCGGCGGCGGGCGCCGCGCGAACCAGACGCGGAATGCAGGCAGGTACATGGGCGCGGTGACCACGTGGAAGACGTGGCGCGAGGGGTCGGCCGCGGCGCGCGCAGCCGAGGCCACCACGACGGAGACGGCGAGCACATTGTCGGAGAAGATGGCGTAATGGTACAACGCGGAGTCATCGAACTCGGGGGACGGGTCGGGGTCGTCGGCGAATGCGGAGGGGTTGGCGAGGCGGGCCTCCAGGAGGCGCATGGCGAGGCAGTGGAGTGACTTGGGGGTGGAGTCCGCAGCGATGCGGGAGGACATGCGCCCCGCGCGGCGCGCGCGCGCGAGCTGCTCGCCGACGGCGAAGACGGCGTAGGAGAGCTTCTGGATCTTGGACTGAGTGTCGAACCCCTCCTTGGCGTCAGCGGCGAGGGCGCGCGCGAACTTGATGCGCGCGCGGGCCTCCTTCTCGAGGGGCCTGACCGCGTCCTCGGGGAGCGAGGAGAGGTGGGAGGCGAGGCGGGCGGACAGCGCGGAGAGGTCGGAGGAGAGGGTCGAGAACGAGAGTGACTGCGCTGCGGAGGCCTCCTTGAGCTTCCGTGCGTGCGCGGCGTACGCGGCAAGGACGGCCGCGTGGTCGGCCGCGTGGCGCCGGACGGCGGCGAGGCGCGCGGACAGCGGGGGCGAGGAACGCGCCGACGAGGCGGGCGTGGAAGAGAGGAGGAAAGAGAGTGCCGCGAGGAGGAGGAGCGTGAGCAGAGCCGCGAACGCCGCGCGGCGCGGGGCGGACGGCCGGAACGCGCGGCCGCCGGCCATCGGGGATGGGGAAGTGGCCGAGTGGGAGCGGGGGAGTGTGGAGTGGCCGGTGGCTAAGCGCGTCGCGGATCTGAGCTGGTGGGCGAGGCGGAAAGAGGCTGGTTGGTGGGCGATCCTGTAGGTCCAACCAGTGAGTCAGCATGTTCGCAGTCAGAGTTTATCAGTCGTATTTTTCATTCACAATAAATCAGAATTAACCAAATTAAATTTATCAATCTAAAAATCAACCAGACAACTGTAGGTATCGATGTCGGTGAGAACAAAAGAAAAGAAAAGAAATTAAGAGAGAGAAAGAGACATCCATTATTCCATTCTCCAACACAGGCAGCTGATGTGCGGCCAAGCTATATAGCTGTGAGAGGAAAATACTTTTATTTTTTTGAAATTTGGTTTATACTGATACTTACGCTATTTGTTATAGGAGAAAAATACTATTCGTTTACTGAAAATTATTATTCAAGTAATGCTGAAGAATATGACGTAAATCTGATGATGTTCCATGAGCCGCAGAGAGATATATTAAACAAGATGGACGCATTTGAGAAGCTCATCAGCAAGGTACTCCTATTCTGAACTGAAATTATTGATTTTCCTTCGTTAATGTCATTCCTCTTATGGCCCCGTTCGCTGGTCTTAAACTTGGCTGAAATTGACTGAAAATATTGTTCCGACTAAATTGTTGTGAGAGAAAAACACTGTTCCGACTAAAAAAAGCCGAATAAGCTGAATATAGAGTAAACCGAACAGGGCATATATCTAATGCAAGGCTGATACACTGCTGCAGTGCTGCTAATGATTTCACTAGTGTTATGTATATGCGGCTTCTTGCAAATCTACTTACAAACATTTTATTGGACTCTAGTCGTTCATCTACAAATGCCTGTATTAGTATTATCCAAAGATATATCTTTAAGGCCTATTTGAGTATACTTCGCTCCACTGCAATCCACATGGCACTACTATAAAATTGATTTTAGAAGATACATTTATTTTATTAACAGAGGCAGTCACAAAATATAGCCGTCTCCTAAAATAGGCAATGCTTTTCGAAGGAGGTCATTTTATTTTAGGAGACAATAAAAATCCACTAACAGAGGCAGGCCTCTTCATAAGTCCGCCTCTGAAAATAACTCCTATTTCCAAATCCATTTCGCCCAATCTAGCCCACTTAGCAAACCTTAAGTATAAAACATCTTGTGGCTGCCCTTTCCATTCGAAATCCATTCCCTCCCCCCTCCTCTCTCTCTCTCTCTCAAACACACACGGCACCACCGGTGGCCAGACCAGCTCGAGGTAGTGGCGGCGGCGGCGGGCGGGTGTGGATACGACGAGGAAGTGGATCTGGCAAGCTGGAGCGGCGACGGCACACGGAACCGGCGTTCAGCGTGGCGGGACGTCGATGGGCTCGCCGAGCCTCATGCATGGGCTTAGCGGGCCCCTTTACTGGCTCACTATTTCTTTTAATTTTTTAATGGAGGTGGGCATTTGTCCGTCTCTGCAAATCAGGATTTACACTGACAGCCGAGGTGAACGGTCTGTCCACCTCTATCAATGCTTTTTGACCGTCTACGAAAATACTTATGGTAGTAGAGTGGCTTGGTAGGGATTGAAGCGAAAAATTAGTTCATTTTCCACTCTAATCCATCTCAATCCATGTGAATTAAGGTAAATTTGAGTGCAGCCAAACAAAGCTCCATGTGGTTTTGCCTATTCATGTATACCATTGCCGGGAATTGGCGGGAAATGTGAATGGAACTTCTCCAAATGCATTAGAGCATCTCCAGCAGTCCCCCAATCCATCTCCCCCAATAAGTTGATAAGTACTACTTTTTAGAGTATTAGGGGAGATGCTGCAGCAGATCACCAAAAACACAACCCTAATACAGATGGGTCCCACTTGTCAGCCAAAAAAAATATTTTCCCCGATTGGTTCTTCTTCCACGTGTGACTCTCTCTTCCCCGCTGCCTCCTCGTTCTGTCCGTACCCGCTGCTTCTTTCTCTCCCTTGACGCCCCCGCCACAATGGAGCACCCCCGACGTGAGCTGGAGCACCCCCGCCATCCCCGACATGAGTTGGAGCATCACCACCGACACCGACACGAGCTGGAGCACCTCCACCATCCCCGACTCGAGTTGGAGCATCTCGACTGTCTACGGCGTGACTAGAGGCCACCGGGAGCAACAACAGCTCACCGGAGACGAAAAATCCGCATGGGCGCGGGAAGGAACTTGCAGTAGTTGGAGCTCACGCCAAAAATCTTAGGTATTGGGGGAGGGAGGTTTCCCTCATCTTTGAGGGGTTGGAGGATGGATTTTAAGGGACTGAGAACAATTTTTTTCTTATTGAGGGCTAGAATGGGGATCTGCTGGAGCTATCAAATCCCTCAAAATATAATTTTTTCTCATTGGGGATGGGAATTGGGGGACTGCTGGAGATGCTCTTAGCATGCTATATATGTGTCAAATAATTGTTCTCTGTCCCTTGGTTTAATCACGGTGACAACTACTTGATAATTACTTAATTGCAGTCTACAAAGTCTTCAAAGTCAAGGAACACAAGGGGGGTCGATCTTGAAAGAGCATCATGGGGTGGAAATCCTATCTACAACAAAAATTACATATACTTAACCAAAATTATAGATACTAAACCACTTCAAAGTCCACTCATGCAAGCTTTCGTCGCGTCACAGACCGAGGAAGACCTTCCCATATTTCTGACTATTGTACCTTGTTACATCCATTGCTAGTAAACAATGATGAGTTCTAGAGCAATTGTGGACTGTTTGTGAATGGAGGTAGAGATGCTAGCGTTGATGATTATGTGAGCTTTCGGATGGTGCAATGTCGTTTTTTATAAGGACTCATATTTATATTGTCATTGAAGGCATAGCACAAAGATCTGGAAAGCGTTTTCCATATAACTTGGTTGTATCAGCATCGCCACAAAGGGAACATACTGAGATTACAAACTCAAGGCCCAAAATGAAACACGACCATAAAGTCAAAATACTGAACTTCGAGAGAGGTAGACACATGCGATGATTCCATCGGGAATATCGGGTTAGGGCTGCAAAGGCTGCCACAAAACCATGTCGAAACCATCCAGGGTCCTCATGCGTGCACGCCGATAGAACAATACATGTTCCCTGTAATTGGCTGACCGGACTAAGCCCTTGAGGATTGCGGAAATTGAATTGTAGGTTTGATATGAGCTTCACAGATGTGGCGGATCTAGGATGAAAGTTTAGGGGGGCTTAAGTTGCGAGTTTATCATCATCTTTAACCTCGAGCCTCTCCTCCTCGAAGCAGCCATGGCAAAAATTCTTGGAGGGGCTCTAGAGGGGCTCCATGGGATCAGCGGTGGTATGGGGGCTTGGCCCCCCTCGCCCTACCGCTAGATCCACCCCTATTCACTGGGCTCAATCTTGTGGCCACATGCACGCCAACCTTGAATCTGGGGCTCAGCGAGGTCGTCGGTGGTAGTCTTGCCGGCAGTGGGATTGAGGCGCAGTGTGGCGATGAGGACAAGCTCCACATCATCCTCTATGTCCAAGGGTGGCTCCTTGGATTGGCTCGGCTAGATGGGCACCTCCCAGTGGAAGCATTGCACCAGCGCAGCAAGGAAGGTCAGCACGGCCTGCGTTATCGTTATCACTCGTGTTACTACACCTTCAGCAAGGCACGAGCCTTGATTTTCAGTTTCCATTTGGGCTGTTTCCTTCAACTTTCAAGCACTTAGGGCAGGTCCAGTGTCAGTGTTGAACCATGTGATTCGATAAAGCTGAGCAAGAGCAGAGTTCGCTCTCTCCAGCGTGAGCATAGTCTCGTGTAAGGATGGCAACGGGGATGTATCCGTCGGGTATTGTCGAAACATTCTCTTTCCCGCTATGGAGAATTCATCCTGTCCCCGTCCCCGTTAACTATCTCGGGTATAGATTCTTACCCATCCCCGTACCCGTCGGGCATCGATCGGGTAACAGATACCCGATGGGTACTGCATACCCGATAAACAAGGACACTTGGGGTCGCAGCTTTGCAATCGGAGATGTTTCTTCTTCATCGGGGTATAAGTGTTGGAGTCTCGGAGATGCCAAGGAGAAGGAGCGAGGTTGCAAGGAGGACGAGCAAAGGTGGAAGAGAGACCGAACTGAGGAAGCGAGGAGCACGAGCGCTCGTGAGGCAGGCGTGCTTGTGCTGCTGGCGGAGATGGTGAGGAAAAATGAACTAGGGTTCCTAGAACACACAAACTATATATATGATTATTCAGATTTGGGCCAAAATACCTATGTTGAGCTTCTTTGGGCCTAATACTCGCATGACAACTCAAATAGTCGGGTTCCCCAATGGGTAACGGAGACGGATAAACAGGGAACGTTTCCGTACCCGCTATACCCGTCGAGGATGGATTCTTGCCCATTTAGATATCCGTGGGTAAAGATATGATCCCATTCCCGTCCCCTAATGGATCAAATACCCATCGGGTATCGGGGCCCGTTGCCATCTTTAGTCTCATGGGACCCAGATAGAATTAAAGAATCCATTTTTATCCAAGCGATGCTGGGATCTTCCCAAGCGTAGATCAGTGGTGTAGCTAGGATTTGTAGCTATGGTCCATTGTCTCAATTTTTTTAGTCCATTGTCTAAATTTGTTTTAACCACTATACATTTAACATGTCGGTACACAAGTATATAAATATAAATTATAAAATGCAATTAAGGACAAAAAAGACATACATAGTTCATAAAATAGACGAACAATATACATACCTATAATAGTTGAAGAACAATATGTCACTACTTCTTCTTGTTAGGCTTGCACCTTTTAATAGGCATGAAAGTGTTGATTGTCTCTTCTCCACTCAATTGTAAGAAGATATCCCGCTCAATAAAAGTCATTAGACAATCATCCATAAGGTTATCACTCATCTTATTTCTCAACTTATTCTTGATAAAGGTCACTATAGAAAATATTCACTACTAGGAATATCCACTTCTATGACGAACAACTTTCATCACTGAAGGAGCCAAATTCGTCATAATTTTAGTTTTATGATGAATTTATGATGAAAAATGGTTCGTCATAAAAGTCGCGTCATTCTTGAAATTCCATGATGATTCTAGAAACTCGTCATAGATGTGGATAGATCTAAGAAAAAACTGACCGTCATAGAACTGCTTTGGCATGCGGGCAGGGGGCAGCCACGCTGGCGGGTGCTTCTGTTGGAGATGCTTTTCACCTGTACATGCTATAGCCGGTTGCATTAGAGATGGTTCAGGTATGTGTCACCTTCTTATTGCACAATGTGGCCATCTCTGGTTCTTGCACATTTTAGGTTCTTACTAGACAACATGTTAGAGCCTGTTGTTCCACATGTCAGTTTTCTATTGGCACACATGTTGTGTTGCGGTTGGGTCATGTGTTACTTCTTCATTTGACCATGTGTCATGTTTTTATTGGTCCATGTGGCATGACCACAATACCCCACGTGTCTTTCTTTTACTCGACCACGTGTCTCAATTCTGTACGTCCATGTGTCAGTATTTTATTGGGCCACATGTCACGCCCTGAGCTACCCACGTGTCTTTTTTTGATTCGACCACATGGCAGGACAGATTTGTACCACATATTTTGTTTGTATTGACCCACATGTCCTGTCCTAGCTCTTACACATGTCATTCATGGGTTTGTCAATGTGTTAGATTCTTATTTAACAACGTGCCTATGCCGAATCTATCACGTGCACACCAATCATTACATCAGAAAAAATAATTTTAGATCTACACTACTGCACAAAATGACTACATGCATAATTATATTAAACCTGAATCAAATAATAGCAGTTTAGCTCAATAGCAAACCACTAATAGAGTTCATATATCAAGCCGCAAAAAATTTCACATCAAAACAGCAAACAAACCACATATTCACTACATCAATAAGACTGAGAGTTATCGGTGCTTAAGAGCATGATATGCTCACAGAGCTTATTGTACTCCTCCTGTTGCAATTTCATGAACTCCTTAAACTCCCTATTAGTGTTTTCTGCCTTCATCTTCAGTTGATCCACTTGTTCGGCGAGGACAACTGAACTTTCTTGATGCACAGCAAGCCATTCCCAAAGTCTGGAGCAGCTTGTCCTGATACTAGTATTCTTCAAAGAAAATGTGTTACAACTAGCCTAGGAGAGGACCTTGGAAACAACATCAACAACAGGTTCTGCTCGTATAGTTTCCATAGCTTCCTACGAAAACCAAGGATTAAACATTAGGAAGACGACTTAAATTGCAAAACCAAAAGATTATTTCATTACAAGTAATGCATAGGTCTTCCTCAGCCTATTGCCGACAGAGATTCATAAGCACAATGCCTAGGTAACATATTAACTATTGTAATATTACAACTTCAAAATGATGGTGCCACTTTAGGCTTCTCCTACTTTTCCTTCTTTTATGCCAATGACTTCAGTAGATTTCAAGGAAAGCAAATGAAGGTACTTACCACTGCTTCTCTTATAGCATCGCTCAGTCCCGTGTTGCTACTGGTATGGAAGTTGTTGAAGATCCCCACTGCATCAACATCTTCATGAGGTCAATCATGTTCTTCAACGAGCACTTCTTGATCATGTCTTGTGTCCTTCCTGTTTTTTGTCCTTCTATTAAAATTGCACATGCCTTTCTATTGATACAAAAGGCATTGTGTATTTGATATAAAAAGAGTAACATAACCATCACTTACATATGCTTGCAGGTGGGCAATATAGGAGCGAGATCCTATAACCTGGTGGCACTTGACTTTTGTACGGTTTTGCTTGTTCTGCTCTGAGACTGCCTACAACCACAATTGTGTTAGACTGTAGCACAAGTAGACCACATAAAGATTAGACAAGAAATAAATGAGTTCACACACACACCTTGTTCTTGGAACTTAACCACATGTGGACAAGTGCACACCACTGTGCATCATTCATGCAAGACACAGGAGTGGTCTTTTTGATTTCATCAGCGGGGACGCCGTTGAAGTAACATCACTTGAACCTATATCGTGTTTGCTGTATAACAGATTAGAATACACTCGTGCATGTTTCTTTTGTTGCTTCATCATTGTCATCAATGGCCTGCCTGAACTGCAAAAGTGTGAGTGCAAATTAAATCCTTTACTAAGTTGCTCAAGGCAGAGTTGAATGTCAACAGAGGATATACATACTTATAGATAGCTTGGCCACCAATCCATTGAGATGTTCGATCCGTCGCTTGTAATGTTTCTAGTGCAGGAAAATTGGTACTTGAGACCTGACTACTACACCTGTCTCTAAGGCAAACTTGGTAGCTTGCAATGGATCATGTAGCCTTCTGTTCCCCTTAACAACCAAAATGGGCATCCTTGTTCCCATTGATTGGGTGGTTTTGTGAAGCCCAACCCCCTTAGTTGCTTGCCTCGACTTCCTCGCTCTTCTCTGTAATGGTACTACACAATTTTCATATATTTAGATTGTTAGAAAAGTAACATGGATATCAAATAGTGTGATTTGATTTATAGATATGTCTAAGGTAGTACCAACCTTTGCAAGTTTGGTCATTCTGCGGGTGAGGAGGTGGAGTCTCCTGTTCAGCATGGCTAAGGTCATCTTCACGTGACTAATCCCTCATAGGGCTTTTGTTCGCCTTGTACGTGCTGACTTTAGGACCTAGTTGGAACTACAAGATGCTACAACTCTGCTGGACTAGTTGGCTTCACTCTCTTGGATTGCCATCCCCCAGGACCCATATCAGTGTTGCCTTTTGCCCTGCTGGCAGGGACTTCTCTATGGCTTATTCAACCCACACCCTAAAATAGGAGAAACAAACTTAAGCGGCAAGCATATAAAAATTGCATTGCTATCCACACAACAAAGAATTGAATTGCACTTGTCGGTGTTTCGTACAAGCACCGACAAGTAAATTTATAGTAATGCATGTTAGGCTCAGATGGTGTGCTAAAGGACACAAGATTTATACTGGTTCAGGCTGAATATCCCTACGTCCAGTTTGTTGCTACTCATGTTATTAGCACTGTGAATGGTTCATAGTAGGGGATACAAACGATCGAGAGAGGGACAGGACCCAAGTCTCTGATGGAAGGGTTGAAAGGAGGCCAAGAGCTTGGTAGCAGCTTGACTGTGTGTGTGTGTCTTATGTCGTTCGGTCTCCCCCTTGTTGGAGGAAGCACATCCCCTTTTATAGATGAAGGGGACAGCTTTACAAGGGTGAGGGCTTAGGATGCATGCTCTACCTAGCCTTGTGGCTCACGTCTACCCAGCTCGGTTACCCATTCTGATGGTGTGAAAGGATGATAAGTGCCTACAATACTGTCGATGCCTCTATAGAATGTCAGGTCGATTACAGAATGCTGCCCTACGCAGGGTACGGGCTGTAGTACAGTGGTTTTGACTTATGAGCCTCCCCTAGCCTTGCTCCGCACGCCTTCTGGTTCCTATGAGTCTCTATCGGAGGGACGCGGGGTCAAGGTCTGGAGTAGCGTCGTGGGCAAGGTCTTCTGATTTGGTGGACCCGAGGGGTCGGGAAGCAGGCGCTGCTCCCTTGGGTCCATAGCGTGGTGACAGAATATCCATCATTCGTGGAGATAGCAAATCATTTTCTGGAGCGTAGCGATTGTCGTATATCTTCATCGGGCTCCATGTCCTAGAGCTGAAGGCGACGCCTACAACTCTACAGGGCAAGGAGCATGCGTCTGCAATACCTTTTGGGCTTTGCGGTGCCTGGAAGGGTCTAAAGCACCCGTCCAGTCGCTCCCTGACAATACCTTTCCTGCTGGGGCACAGGGTATGGTCCTCGAAGCCATGGTTGACCCGAACGTCTTGTCTTGCTCTGTACCCATCATCATGAGGGAATGGGGGAGAAGTTATTAGGTAAGATGAAACCAATCTTTGGACATCAAATGGGGCGAGGTTCATCCTCGGTCGTCGAGCGAGACAGAGTCCAGTCCTTATCCCTTGGGCGTGACTGAGCCCACCCCCCAGGGGTCGGGCGAGGCGAAGTCTATCCCTCAACCCTCGAGCGAGGCGGAGCTATCTCGAAGGCGTCAGGTGAGGCAGAGACTAGCCTTTAGCCCTCGAGCGAGGTGGAGCTGTCCCGAAGGCGTCGGGTGGAACAGAGGCCAGCCCTTAGCCCTAGGGCGAGGCAAGGCTGGCCCAAAGACGTTGGGTGAGGCAGAGACTAGCCCTTAGCCCTCGGGCGAGGCAGGGCTGGCCCAAAGGCGTCGGGCGAGACAGAACCAAACTTCCATCATTTGGGCAAGGAATGTAGCGACGCCCTTGTCCGTCTAGAAGTTTTTAACATTCGATGGTTATTGGTTCCACCTCCTGGGGTACCCCAGTATTAGGTCCCTGACAGTAGCCCCCGAGCCTCTAGGTGATTCGGATAGAACCACCTGGAGGGTGTTTTTGATTTTGTCGGAGTTACTTTGCTAGAGGGTGCACGTGAGCGCACCCGATGGGTGTAGCCCCCGAGCCCCCGGGTGATTCGAGTAGGGTCGCCTGGGGGGTTGTATCGGACCCTTTGCGGGTAAGGCTGAAGGACTTAGTTTTTTGTCAACTAGATATTTTTTCGAGGGGGTCATGGTATCCCATTCACGGGGATCTCATTCAAGGCTGACCTAACCGGGCTTGACCATGGATCGAGATCCCAGTAATACTTGCGCCCTTGATTTTGGATCATTCGTGGACCCATCGTCAGTTGGGCTAGCCGCCGAGCTTCTGGGCCCTAGGTGGGCCAAAGAGAAAAAAAGTCTTTGTGACCTACGTTTCCCAGGTGGGAAGAGAGTCCGAATTTGCCTAGGGAAGGCGAACCGTCCATCGTGATTTTTGGTGGGAGAGGATAGGGATTGCGGGCGCGTGTCTCGCGACGTGACGTGGCGGTGCGCGTGGCAGGCCTAGAGATCGAGGCGGACGGTTGCCCTTCTCGCGTCCGTCGCCCCTATAAAACCATGGGGTTCACCCCCAAGGTTCCGTATTTCGCTCCCTTGCCTTTGCGTCTAAAACATCTGCCGCCAATCACCCTAGCTTCCTGTGCCCGCACCGCCACCGTCGATCGGCTTGCATCTGTGTTGCAGCCGCCATCAAGCTTGCGCCTGCCTTTCTCCCCAATCGCTTTAATAGAGTTGTGGGGTAGATCTAGCATCACCTCTCAGCGTTTGGAGGGCCTCGTCCGCCGTGGCCTTCTCCATCCACTGTCCGCTGTCCAGGAGTGGCTACTGCCTGGTGATGAGGGTGAGCCGGTGCCGCCTGAAGGGTATGTCATGTCTTTTGCCATCTTCCATGAGCGGGGATTTACGGTACCTGCGCATAGATTCCTTCGGGGGCTGCTGGATTATTATGAGGTGGAGCTGCAGCATCTAACTCCCAACGGGGTTCAACATATGGCGGCATTTGTTGCCCTGTGCGAGGGTTTCCTGAGGATCGATCCCCATTTTGATCTATGGCGGTATTTCTTTACCATTAGTTTGTCGAAGAGGTGGATCAGGGGGAAGGAGGTGAATGTGCCGATGGGATGTGTCAGCGTTCATCTGCGCCATACCCAGTCGAGGGGTTACCCGTTCATGCGTCTGGCGACCTCTAACAAGGGATGGCACTCGCAGTGGTTTTATGTTAGGGATGATGTAAGTGCCACCTTGCCAAGGTACACCGGGCGCCTTATTGAAGAGGCTCCGGAGTCGTGGACTTGGGGCGTCCAGTTCAAAGACAAGAAGCACCTTTCCGACCTTCTTTCCTCCCTCCAAGTCCTAAAGGAATGGGGCGTAAAGGGTGCAGGGATTATTGGCGCCTATCGTGCGAGGAGGGTGGCGCCGCTGATGGTGCGTGTGCTTCCCCTACATCGGATGATGCCCGGGATGTCGTTCGAGGGGATGGTGCTTGTTGACGAGGCGCTCCCTTTCTCGGAAGTGGCACAACGCATTAAGGAGGCAATGGAGCTAACGAAGGATTCCACAGGAGGCGTCCTCGACATTATGTATCCGGTGCCCGGACGTCCCCCAATGTGGCCAGAACCTGGGTTCTTCAAATTCGTAAGCCTTCTTCTCCCGTGCTCTTTCTTTTTCCCGAATCTCCATATTTTTGATACTCGCTTTTGCGACGTTGGGACCAGCCAAGGGGGCTAGTCTTCAAAGACAGTCTGGTTCCACTGCCAAGGAATAGGGCCCTGGTGGCAGCGAATCACCTCGCGGTCGAGCGGGACAAGAAGGCAAGGGAGCAAATGAAGCAGGAGAGATGACTGAAGTAGGAAGCATGGGATCGGGGAGAGGACGTGAGCAGTGATGATGATGATGAGGTAGCCATCGATGTGGATTGGGGCATCTTGGAGGACGAGGACGCGCTGACAAGTGCCCACCCGTCCGTGTAGGGACCCTTCCTATTCCACGCGGAGGGAAGCGAATCGGTGAGGTCAGTGGAGGCCAGAGAGTCCGCCACTTCGCATGGCATGCTGGCTAAGGATCGGTGGATGGGGGAAGGCGGTCCTGCCGCCGCTGACCCTGAGGTGATGGTGGAGGGGAGTGGCTCTGGTGCCACGCCCCATGAGACGGTGGAGGGGAGCAGCTCTGGTGCCGCACCCCATGAGGTAAGGGAGATGAGTCCCCATGCCATAGAGCAGGGGGCAGGCTCGAAACGGTCTAGCCCAGATGAGTCGAGGCAGGGATCTGGGGATCCGTCCCCAAAACGCTTCCACCGGCCGAAGGCGTCAGCGTAAGCCGCTGATTCCCCTGTTTTCATCCTTTTTCCCTTTCTATTTTGATCTAATGGCTTTTACCTTTGTGTAGGTTCTTGCGGACGGGACACTTCCTGGGGCTGGCGCCCAAGAAGATCCTCGCCATTCAGGTGGGATGGATGGCGCTGCCCGGTGTCACCCCTATTTTGGGCAGGAGTGGTGCCGATGTTGGAGCCATGTTGGCCGATCGGACAGCGCCCGTGGTGGCGCCTGCGCCCTCGGTGGTTGTCGAGCAGGCGGCATCCTCCGTGGCGGGCATGGTACAGCCGGCCGAGGGTCGCATATCATCGGTGGAGGTGGTCATGACCGCGCCAAGCCAGGATCAGCCGGGCATAGCCACGGTGGCGCTCGAGGGCGTAGTGCAATCCACGTCACCGGGGGCCTAGGTGGATCCGCCCATGGCGCTCAAAGCGGCCTAGATGGAGGAGGATCCGGTCGGAGGGCCCTCGGGCGTCATGGCGGTGGTGCGGAGGACCAGGAGGGATTCTCCCCTAGCCCCTTTGTTGGGAGGCAGCCGCTCCCCTACGTAGGGCGAGCCGCCGCTTCAGTGGATGGACGCTCAGGACCCAACGTCAGCCCTTTTCACGCTCGATGACCATTCCGAGAGCATGGAGCAGGAAAGTCTCGACTTTAGGCTTTCGATGATGATGAATGCCCTGGACTAGGTCAGAGGGGCCCTGCGTGAAATTGTCATTCCTACTAGCTAGGTATCTGCTCGTTCTTCCTTGTTTTCCTCCTTCAAGTACTTTTATGCTTTCATATTTTTGATACCAGTCTTCTTTTTAGGTCATCATTGCTCGCAGTCGGAGCAAATCCTAGTTCCTTCATGAACAGAAGGTGGAATGGGATCGCCTTGCCAAAGAGGCCCAGCTGTGAGGAGATGTGGGCGCATAGCTTGCTGCTGCCCAGCAGTGGGAGGCCCAGGCGCATCAGGACATGGAGGAGGCCCATGGGATGTTTGAGGATTTGTTGGCGAGGACAAAGCTGGATGATGAGGAAATCGCCAGGCTCTAAAAGGAGCGAGATGAGCTGCTGCAGAAGAATGCTGTGGCTAGCGAGAAAACCAGCGAGCTCCTAGTGGAGCTATAGATAGAGCGGGACCTCAAGCTGAAGGCCAAGGAGAGGCCCCCGACGTTGCAGGAAAAGGCAAACCAGGATGCCGCAGTGATCGAGCGGATGACTCGAGAGCACGATGAAGCACGTTGGGAGGCCAAGGCACGCCAGACGGATCTTGGAGTCGAGGTGACCCGACGGTTGGATGCCGAGGAAGTTTCTGCCGGTTTGCGCACCGATCTTGCCGAGGCAGGGTGTCTTCTTCAAGCTGCAGGTGATGAATATGATCGCCTGTCCCTCGCTGTTCTGGCGGTCTACGACAACCTGTAGGTGGAACAAGAGGAGGGGACCAGCTTGCTTGTGACCCATGCCGCTAGTATTACGGCTCGGGTGGGCCAGCTTGAGGAGAGTGCTTTTCACGCCGGGATCACCTAGGCCTTCACCATCGCCCATGCTCATTATGAGAAGGAGATCAACCTGGAGGTGATGAGCGAAGGTTTCCTGCCTACCTATGAGGATGATGAGCTGGACGCAATTGAGAAGGTGGTGGCTCCTCTTGCGAAAAACCTGGTGGATAATCTAAAAGAAATGGTTCTCCCTTCGTGGAAGTAGTTAGTCGAATAATTTTGAACACAGCTTATATGTAATATGTGAATAAGTGTCGGTAATTTCATTTTGTTTGATTTTTTGCGATCTTACCAATCTGTTCCCCTGAATCTTGCTGCTGGTCTCGACACGAGGAGGGAATTTGATGTAATGATTGTTTCAAAAAAGGAAGGGAGGTAGCCGTACCTTAACCAGCCCCCGAGTAAGGTCTGACCCCCTGCATTTGCTGGGGTTGGGTGTTATTGGAGACTAGAACGTTCAGATGGAATCCCATTCTGTGGTTTTTGTAATAGGGTCGGTGAAGTCCTTGGATGGTGTTGCAATATTCCCCGCCTTGTCTTCCAACAGAATTTCCCAAATGGGGACTCTATGGGCTCGGCAAGGAAGGGCCTTCGAACCTGTGTCCCTGTATTGAGCGGGTTGAGCCCCTGGGCCTTGTCAGGGTCTGATAGGGGTCGGCCATAATTTGCGTGTTACCCCATCCTCGATTTTCGTAATTGGAGGGGCTGAGTAAACAACACTTGCCTCGGTGGCTTGAGTGTTGTGCTCAATGAGCTCGCTAACGGGTATGTTCGTATGGAATCTGTGTCCATCATTTCGTTGATGGGGTCGGAAGAGCCCTCTGGTGGCATTCCACAACTTCTCAACCCACCTCCTGGCAAATGCCCGAGCTGTTTGATAGGCTTAGGTGGCCCAATGGCCTCTCCTCGATGGAGATTCTGTGGGTTTTGCTCGGGGTTAGAATTGAACGAGAAAAGGTTGAGACGTCCTTATCCGCTTCTGAGCAGGATCGGGTAGGGCCGCTGGGGCTCATCTCAGTTATTTCTCCCTAGGTCTATTCGGCATGAGGTGGCCTCGAGCCCTTCGTAGGCCGGCCTTTGAACCTCAACCTGTTGCCACCCATATCGAATGAGGCGACTGTCGTTTCATGATGCGGCATGAGGCGTTGGGATGCAATATTTTGCATACGCAATGTTTGAATGTAAAATTTAATCGAAATAAAGGCGGGATCAGTAGCATTACCTTGGTAGCATGAGTGACAGGAAGCTCCTACCAGACGTGTTCGAGATAGGTTTCGGGTCTGATGTTTCCGACGAGGCCGGCGTAAACTGCATAAGTATTGCTACTTCTATTTTTGTGATTGATTTTTAGGTGACCTGCCAGCTTCCCCCCGGAAGGGGAGGGCTCTATGGGTGGACCCCTCTAAAGTCCTTTTGGGAAGGTGGGAGCTAAGGCTAGCAGTGTGAGGAACTATGAACACGATTACGCTGGTGAACCAAAAAGGCTCCGTAGCCAACGGAGCATAGGGCCCGGTGGTTCGTCTAGTTGTATTCATCGTTATATTCCCCCACACCGTGCTTTTGGTTTCCCAAACATAAGGAGGGATTGGGCTAAGAGGGTGTTTAAACAAACATGCACCCTCAGCAGCCCTCGAGCGATGTCCGTGTCCCTACTGTTGCTGGGGTCGGAAGCTCAGCAAAGAACTCAACACTCAAAGTAAATAAACAAGGGTGCTTATCTTACGGTCAGTCATTCATCATTGGTTGTTTTGCCTAGGCCGACCGATCGACCTAGGGGCCCCATTGGGCTTCCCCCGGATGGGGGTTCCATTGTTGGATCGTCCCTGGTCCTGCCTGGGGAAGCAGAGAGTTGCCTGTAGGTGAGTGTGCCCCGGTTCTTGTGTCTAGGGCGCGTAAGTGGTGGGCCATGCCTGGGTGACATTCTGGCTTACCAGGTGGCGTCCCATCGATCAGAGCGCGTCCCGTCATTTTCGGCGTGTCACCTCAGATTCCTGTCAGCATTGATTTCACATTTGTATTGAATAGGGGAAGGCAGAGATCTTTTTGGCCAAACCTTTCACCTTTCCTCAGCTGCTGAGCCCCTTCTTTAAATATGGGGGGGGGAAGAGTTTTCTTCCCACCTCCTTGCCAACCTGTGAGCCACCACCCCTTTTCCTCATTCCTTTCCACCGAATGCCTCGGTTCCTAAGTAAGAGAGGGTGATGCCAGGGGAAAGAAAACTCACAGATCCGCTCGTGAATCTGTAGCGTAATGTCGAGCTAGAGGTCATCCAACATAGATGAGATGGTGTGAGCCACCCTTGCTGAGGAGTCGCTACTGCAGAAGAAGAAGGAGCACTGGAGGGCGCCGTACGTCGTCGACTTTGCCATCATTCGCTGTGTCCCTCCTTTGGTGAGAGGCGTTTCCTACCCTGACGCCGTTGTCAGGGTTGTAGCTGACGACGATGGCGTAGTCCCTGGACGCCCCGGTGGAGGCACTGCATTTGCCTGCATGGAGCTCAAAACTACAGGTGACGGCGCCTTTGAGGACCCCACAAAGTGGTAGGACGCCACCGATGGAGAGCGTGGTGCGGTGGCCATAGTAGATGAACTGGCCCGTGTACATGCCCAGATGTTGCCGATGGAGAGCTTGGCGCAGCAGTCGTAGTAGATAAACTGGCCCGTGTACATGCCCTAGGTGTTGCCGATGGAGAGCGTGGCGTGGCGACCACAGCAGTACTTGTAGTAAAGCTATGCCAAGACTGTAATTGAATAAATTTGTGGGGGAGCCCCTGAGTAAAACAGTCCTCTGAATTTACAAGTATATTAGTCCTTTTTGTAATGAAATCACTTTGTAAGTGGCGAATTTGTGCAAAAATGAACAAATTTTCATCTTTTGTTACGGCAAACGGCCTTTCAGCTTCCTCTTTCTGTAAAAAAGGTTTTCGTGCCCTTCGACCCTTCCCATGGTTTAAGTCATAAGAAACTAGGAGTGCGGGTGAATTAATTCTGATCACGCTGGTGAGCAAAGAGGTTGCAGCCGCTGGGGCATGGGTCTCCCGTAGTCCTACCAGTTGTACTTAGAATTTGTTCCCAAAATCTTGGTCCTTAGGATTTTTTATGAGAAGAATCGGAAAACTTAGAGAACATTTGCAAATATAACACATGAAGTTTTTGCAAGCGTACTACTTGTATCACTCATGTCAGCCCCCGAGTGAGGTCTGACCCCTCGCAATTTGCAGGGGTCGGATGCCACTAAGGATCGGGGTTTCGTAATGACAAAAACTGATAAGGAAGAGTGTGCGTTTGTTTAAGGGTAAAAACGACATAGCTGCTCAATGTTCCAGGCATTGGTGAAGACCTTGCCGTTGATGGTTTTCAACCTGTAGGCACCCAGGTGAAGTACTTTCACGATGATGTAGGGCCCCTCCTAGGGCGGTGAGAGTTTGTGGCGGTCCTTGTTGCTCTGCACAAGGCGGAGGACGAGGTCCCCGACGTTGAAGGATCGACCCCGCACCCGTCGGCTGTGGTAGCGTTGCAACACCTGTTGGTACTTAGCTAAATGGAGGAGGGTGATGTTGCGGGCTTCATCTAGCTAGTCCATGGCATCCTGGTGGGATGCCTCGGCCCCCTGTTCGTCATACGCTCTAATTCTTGGTGCTCCATAGTCAAGGTCCGTTGGAAGAACAACCTTGGAACCATGGACCATGAAGAAGGGTGTGTAGCCGATGGCCTGGCTAGGAGTTGTCCTTAGGCTCCAGAGCATGGCTGGGAGCTCAGCGAGCCAGCGCGCGCCGAACTTGTTCAACCGGTTGAAAATTCTAGGCTTGAGGCCTTGCAGGAGCATGCCGTTTGCGCGCTTGACCTGCCTGTTCGTTCGGGGGTGCGTGACGGCTGCCCAATCGATTCGGATGTGTTGTTCATTGCAGAATCAAATGAATTTCCTGCCGGTGAACTGTGTGCCATTATCTGTGATGATGGAGTTTGGTACTTCGAAGCGATGGATGATGTCAAGGAAGAATAACACAGCTTGCTCGGATTTGATCATGGAGATTGGTCAAGCTTCAATCCATTTTGTAAATTTGTCTATGGTGACAAGTAGGTGGGTGAAGCCCCCGGGTGCCTTTTTGAGTGGCCCAACCAGGTCGAGCCCCCAGACCGTGAAGGGCCACATGATGGGGATCGTCTAGAGCGCCTAGGCTGGGAGGTGAGTCTGCCGAGCATAGTACTGACATCCTTCGCAGGTGCGTACAATTTGCTCAACATCGGCTACCGCGGTGGGCTAGTAGAAGCCTTGTCGGAATGCATTCCCAACCAAGGTCCTTGGTGCAGCATGATGACCACAAGCCCCACCATTGATATCGCCTAGCAGGAGTTTTCCCTGTTCGCCAGGGATACAGAGCTGCAGGATCCTGATGTGACTCCGTTTGTAGAGTTCGCCTTCTACAAGAACGAAGGACTTGGCGCGACGTGCGAGCCGTTGAGCTTCCGTCTTGTCCGCTGGTAGTATGTCACAGAGGAGGTAGTCGAGGTAAAGCGTTCTCCAGTCATCAGGAGAGTTGGACTCCGCTGCTGGGTCCTCTTCAAACTCCATAACCTCGGGGTCAGGCGGAGCAGTTGGTGGATCGACCCCTGGGGTCGGACTAGATGGGCCATCGTTGGCTTATTCTAACCCCGCATAGCGTACCGAGGGTTTGTGTTGATTGCTGGCAAAGACGCCTACTGGGACTAGCTCTCGGCCGGACGCTGCTTTCGTGAGCATGTCGGCTGCTTTGTTGAGGCACCTTGGGATGTGATTGAGTTCGAGGCCATCGAATCTGTCCTCCAGCCGTCGAACTTCTTGACAGTATGCCTCCATCTTGGCGTCGTGGTAGCTCGACTCCTTCATGACCTAGTTGACAACCAGCTGGGAGTCGCCCCTGATGTCAAGGCGTCAGACGCCCAGCTCGATGGTGATTCGTAGGCCATTGATGAGCGCTTTGTATTCTATGATATTATTTGATGAGGGAAAATGGAGCCGAACCATGTACCTCATGCGGACCCCGAGTGGAGATATGAAGACTAGTCCCGCACTGGCGCCCTTCTTCATTAGCGATCCATCGAAGTACATCATCCAGTACTCTTGATTAACGATTGCTGGTGGCATCTGGACCTCAGTCCAGTCCGTGATGAAGTCAGCCAGCACCTGGGATTTGATCGCTGTTCGGGACGTATAAGTAATGCCTTGATCCATCAGCTCGAGTGCCCATTTTGTGGTTCTTCCTATAGCATCCTGGCTATGGATGACCTCGCCGAGGGGGAACGACGTCACGACTGTCACAGGATGTGACTCGAAGTAGTGGCATAGCTTCCTCTTGGTGATGAGGACGGTGTAGAGGAGTTTCTAGATTTGGGAGTAGCGGGCTTTGGAGTCGGATAACACCTCGCTGATGAAATATACAGGGCGCTGCACCTTGAAGGCGTGCCCCTCTTCCTCTCGCTCTACCACTAAGGCAGAGCTGACCACTTGCGTGGTGGCCGATATATATAGTAGGAGGGATTCTCCGTTGCATGGAGGAACTAGGACCAGAGGTTTAGTTAGAAATTGCTTAACCATGTCAAGTGCCTCCTGAGCCTTGGCTGTGCACTTGAAGTGGTCAGATTTCTTCAGGAGTCGATAAAGGGGGAGTCCTCGTTCGCCGAGGCGCGAAATGAATCGGCTGAGGGCAGCAAGGCACCCTGTGATCCGCTGAACCCCCTTTATGTTTTGGATCGGGCCCATCTTTGTGATGTTTGATATCTTCTCCGGGTTGTCTTCGATGCCGCGCTCAAAGATGATAAAGCTGAGTAGCATGCCCCTTGGAACCCCGAAAACACATTTTTCGGGATTGAGTTTGATGCTGTTTGCCTAGAGTTTTGCAAAGGTTTGTTCAAGGTCGGCGACAAGGTGGTCAGCTCACTTGGACTTGACTACGATGTCGTCGACGTAGGCCTCAACGGTCCACCCGATGAGGTCCCCGAAGCAATTGAGCATACAGCGCTGGTAAGTTGCCTCGGCGTTCTTCGGACCGAACAACATTGAAATGTAGCAGAACGATCCGAAGGGGGTGATAAAAGACATTGCGAGCTGGTCGGACTCCTTCATCATGATCTAGTGGTAACCAGAGTATGCATCAAGGAAGCAGAGGGTTTCGCACCCCGAGGTGGAATTGACTATTTGGTCCATTCGTGGCAAAGGAAACGGATCCTTTGGACATGCCTTGTTGAGGCCTGTGTAATCGACACACATTCTCCATTTCCCGCTCTTTTTTCGCACAAGAACAGGATTTGCTAACCACTCTGGGTGGTGTACTTCCCTAATGAACCTAGCAGCTAACAATTTTGCTATCTCTTCACCGATGGCTCGGCGTTTTTCCTCGTTGAAGTGGCGCAGGCGTTGCTTCACTGGCTTGGAGCCTAGGAGGATTTGGAGGGTATGCTCGGCGACCTCCCTCGGGATGCCTGGCATATCCAAGGGTTTCCATGCAAAGATGTCTTTGTTATCGCGGAGGAAGTCGACGAGCGTGCTTTCCTATTCGGAGGAAAGCGCGGTCCCGATGCGGACTTTTTTGCCCTCGGAGTTGCTGGGGTCCAAGAGGACCTCCTTGGGTCCTTCTGCCGATTTGAACGACCCGGACGACCTCTTCACGTCGGGTGCTTCTTCAATGACCTCTTCCCTGAGGGTGGCGAGCTCTTCGGAGGCGACGACTGCTGTGGCATGGCCACAGCATTCGACTTCGCACTCGTAAGCGCGACAAAAGGAGGTGCCAATGGTGATGACCCCGTGGGGGCCCAACATTTTCAGCTTGAGGTACATATAGTTGGGGACGGCCATGAACTTTGCGTAGCATGGTCGTCCTAGGATGGCGTGAAAAGTTCTCAAGAACCCCACTACGTCGAAGGTGAGTGTCTCAGTCCGGTAATTGGACCAATCCCCGAAAGTGATGGGCAGATCGATCTACCCTAGTGGCATGGCCTATCTACCAGGCCCGATGCCATGGAAAGGCGCTCGGATGGGGCGGAGGTTGGTTCGATCAATGCCCATCTCATCGAGTGTCTTGGCATACATGATGTTGAGGGCACTGCCTCCGTCCATCAGTACTTTCGTGAGCCGCTTTGGGCCGACGATCAGATTGACAACAAGCGGGTACCTTCCCGGGTGTGGGACGGCATCCGAATGGTCGGTCCAGTCGAAGGTTATGGCGGATTCCGACCACTAGAGGAAAGTTGGCATGGCTGGTCCAGCTATATAGACCTCGCGGCACGTGACCTTCTGACGGCGCTTGGAGTCGTAGGCCACTGATCCTCCGAAGATCATGAGCGCACCGATCGGTGTTGGGAAGGCGTCGTCCTTCTCCTCTGCGTCGTCTATAGTGGGGGTAGGTTCCTTCCCTTGCTCCCCTTTATTGAGACCCCCGGACAAGTATTTGCGCATGAGGCCGCAATCCTTGTATAGATGCTTGGTCGGGAAGGCATGGTTTGGGCATGGCCCCTCGAGCATTTTTCAAAATGGTTTGGAGCGCCCTCCACGGGCTTCTGGCCACCCTTGCGATTAGCTATGGCCATGAGCGAGTTGTCATGCCGTTGCTTCTTATTCTTTCTTTTGGTAGGACAGTTGGAAGCGCCCTCGCTGGTGTCCTTGTCCCGCCTCACCTTGCCATCAGAACGGTCAAAGATGGCTCCGACCGCCTCCTCTCCTAAGGTGTGGCTGGTGGCGATGTCCAGGAGCTCCTTGGTGGTCCACGGGCCCCTACGCCCCAGCTTGTGTACCAGAGACTCGCAGGTTGTCCCAGATAGGAAGGCTCCTCTCACATCGGCATCGACGACGTTAGGGAGCTCGTTGCACTGCTGAGAGAAGCACCGGATGTACTCGTGGAGGGTTTCATCAGCCTTTTGGCGGTAGTTCTTGAGGTCCCATGGGTTTCTAGGGCGTTTGTACGTGCCCTGGAAGTTCCCCACAAAGATCTCTGTCAGATCCGCCCAACTTTGAATGGCGTTGGACGGTAAGTGCTCCAACCATGCTCGTGCCGAATTGGCCAAGAATAGTGGGAGATTGTAAATAATGAAATCATCATCACTCGCACCACTAGCCTAACATGCAAGCCGATAGTCTTCGAGCCAAAGCCTGGGGTTTGTTTCCCCAGAATATTTAGGGATGTTGGTAGGCGGTCGATACCTTAGTGGGAACGCAGCGTTGAGGATGTGTCGGCCGAAGGCCTGAGGGCCTGGTAGGCTGGGGCTCAGGCTTCGGTCCTCGTTGCTGTCATAGCATCCGCCGTGTCGGGGATGGTAGGCATAGCGTGCTACCTCTCCATTGTCGCCGTGGGTGCGTTTGCGAGCGTCGATGGTGCTGCGTACGTCATGGTCATGGCCGAGGCGTTGATGCACTGGGACGGTGGAGGGCTGCTTGCCGCCTAGCGGTGTTTGGTGAATGGATGCGTCCTTGGTGGGACGCACTGAGGGTGTGTGCTGGCTTGTGTCGGATTTGCGTCGTCGAGACAATAAACTTTCTGCCTGCTGCACCGCCACACTCTCGAGCAACGTGCGAATTTCTCGATGGGCGCGGTGATCCTTGGACATCGCGGCCTCTAGAAGGCCGTGCAGCAAGGCCGTCACTACGGTGATGTTTTGGCTTGCCCGAGCGAAGTGAGGAAGGCCCCCATAATCGGTGAGGATCCTCTGATGTACGGTGCAGGCCATGGCGCGTGCGCGCCCACCGCCTTCGCGGTGTTCAATCTTGCGATTGATGTCCGCGTACTCCTAGACAAGCCCTTGTCCGGCCTCATCGATCTCCAGCTTGTGGGCCCTCAGCTACTCCATCCCCAAATGAGATGGGGATGTTGCCTCCCCCCTGGATCCGCCGTCAGGGTCATTTGTCGGGGTAGCCTGTTCCTCAAAGATGTCCTCGACGTGCCCCTCGGGGGTCCGTGCCATGAAGCACTCCCGAGAAGGGTGATGGCTCCCCCTACAGGAGTCAGAGCTAGAGAATGATCTTGGCTCCTCAATGAGGAGCCTATGGAGAGTCTCCATATTAGGTTCAATTGTCCCCATGAACTCGCTGTCCATGGGTGGCTCAACCATGCGTAGTGACAAAAGGTGGCCAGCGGTCATCGCGGCGTTGCGGAGACCAAATGGAAACACTGTCGGGGCGCTCCGTAAGGGGCCTTCTAGAAACAAGGCAATGTTGCGCGTGGCCTCCCTAGATAACTAGGGTCCAAGGGAGTTGCCCGGTGGGCCCTCAAGCCTCAGACGACTGAGGTTGATGGAAGGGAGAGACTGTGCAGCTGTGTGGGTCAGCGCCAGTTCTCCTAGTGTGACGATGAAATCTAGGTCGCCGAAATGCACATGTGCGCCCGGGGCCCAGCTAATTGCGTGGGTGGCCATCCGAGGCCTAATTTGGAATGCACAAAGCCCCTACCTGGCGTGCCAACTGTCGGTGTTTCGTACAAGCACCGACAAGTAAATTTATAGTAATGCGCGTTAGGCTCGGATGGTGCGCTAAAGGACACAAGATTTATACTAGTTCAGGCTGAATATCCCTACGTCCAGTTTGTTGCTGCTCGTGTTATTAGCACCGTGAATGGTTCATAGTAGGGGATACAAACAATCGAGAGAGGGACAGGTCCCAAGTCTCTGATAGAAGGGTCAAAAGGAGGCCAAGAGCTTGGTAGCAGCTTGACTGTGTGCGTGTGTCTTGTGTCGTTCGGTCTCCCCCTTGTTGGAGGAAGTGCATCCCCTTTTATAGATGAAGGGGACGGCTTACAAGGGTGAGGGCTTAGGATGCGTGCTGTACCTAGCCTTGTGGCTCACGTCTACCCAGCTCAGTTACCCATTCTGATGGGTGTGAAAGGATGATAAGCACCTACAATACTATCGATGCCTCTGTAGAATATCAGGTCAGTTACAGAATGCTGCTCTACGCAGGGTATGTGCTGTAGTACAGTGGTTTTGACTTATGAGCCTCCCCCAGCCTTGCTCTGCATGCCTTCTGCTTCCTATGAGTCTCTATCATAGGGACCCGGGGTCAGGGTCCAGAGTACCGCTGTGGGCAAGGTCTTCTGATTTGGTGGACCCGAGGGGTCGGGAAGCGGGCGCCGCTCCCTTGGGTCCATAGCGTGGTGATGGAATATCCGTCATTCATGGAGATAGCAAATCCTTTTCTGGAGCATAGCGGTTGTCGTATATCTTCATCGAGTTCCTTGTCCTAGAGCTGAAGGCGGTGCCTACAACTCTACAGGGTGAGGAGCACGCGCCTGCAATACCTTTTGGGCTCTGCGGTGCCCGAAAGGGTCTAAAGCAACCGTCCTGTCACTCCTTGGCAGTACCTTTCCTACCAGGGCGTAGGGTATGGTCCTCAAAGCCATGGTTGACCCGAACGTCTTGTCTTGCTCTATATCCATCATCATGAGGGAACGGGGGAGAAGTTATCAGGTAAGATGAAACTAGTCTTTGGACATCGAATGGGGCGAGGTTCATCCTTGGTCATCGGGTGAGACAGAGTCCAGTCCTTATCCCTTGGGAGTGACCGAGCCCACCCCCCAGGGGTCGGGCGAGGTGGAGTCTATCCCTTAACCCTCGGGTGAGGCGAAGCTATCCCAAAGGCATCGGTTAAGGTGGAGACTAGCCTTCAGCCCTCGGGCGAGGCGGAGTTGTCCTGAAGGCATCGTGCGGAATGGAGGCTAGCCCTTAGCCCTCGGGCGAGGTGAGGCTAGCCCAAAGACATTGGGTGAGGCAGAGACTAGCCCTTTGCCCTCAGGCGAGGCGGGGCTGGCCCAAAGGCGTTGGGCGAGACAGAACCAAACTTCCGTCATTTGGGCAAGGAACATAGCGGCGCCCTTGTTCGTCCAAAAGTTTTTAACGTTCAATGGTTATTGGTTCGACCTCCTGGGGTACCCTAGTATTAGGTCCCCGACAGCACTGCTACCTAAACCAACTCCCTCCCATCCCAACATGACAAGATAGAACAAGCACCTCAATTGCAAGGGGTACTGGCTCTTCTAAATCTATATTTGTATCACCATATCCCTGAACACGCTCCCCTACTTCAAGGAGATATTCTAGATGTCAACATGTGGAGATATTCTAGATGTCAACATGTAGATCACAAAGGCATTTATGGAGTTAACCTTGCACCGAATGTCAACAAAATAGAGCAAGAGCGTGCAAATTAGGTGCCTAAACTATAGCTTATATGGAAGCGATTACTTGAATAAAGCACATGTGAACTACAACTTATATGGAAACTATTATACTCGAATAAAGCACATGTGAACTACAATCAACTAAGAAACATGTAACCCCATCACTATATATCTACATGTCCCAGGTTCAACCACTAGAATACAACACACATCATAAAAGGAATTTGGGTACCTCTTCCTATTCCTGGCTACGCTACGTCATCGACACCACCCTCTTGTCATCCTGGTCGTGGAAGTGGTGCGACCAGCATCGACAAAGGGGCAATAGATCTGGTGTGGCGGTTGTCAATGATGACGCTAGGGCTCGGCCAGAACATGTGCTGACGTACCACCTTCAGTGAACCTGCTATCGATGAAGGGGATCAGATCCAACTCTGGCTAGGGTTCAAAAAGGTATGAGAGAGGGCCCCACTGGAGAGTGGAGAGGGAGTCAAGTTGCTATGCCGATGCGCCTACTAGGGTTTAGACTGGGGTGGCAGAGGGGGCTAGGCTTTGGAGCGGGAGGAGAGACGGCGCGGCTAGTCTGGCTAGAGAATGGAGATGGAGGCAGAGACGTGGTCTCCTTGCACTTTGATGTGGCCATCACAATACCACAAATACCCTTGTCTAAAAATCGATGGCATGGTAAACTAATTTTCCACAAGGAGGGCAAAAGAGAGAGAGATCTAATTTTCGGTTTGTGTTGACAGCACTGCTGGGCGCGGGGATTTCATTTTTGCCCAAAATCAAATTTTTGCACAGAGACTAAATTTTATATGACAAATGGCGATGATATATACGGAGTAGTACACTAATATGTATTAACCGTCAGATCACCAATATTAATCCCCCAAGTTTTGGTGGACGGTGACTCTTGACAATGTTTATGTGTCAATGATGCAATTACGTGGCATGTGGGACAGTCTGCTACTAAAGGCATGCTCTCAGTACCCATCTTTTCCTCTTTTGCGCACCGTTTTCGTTACTGTTCGCCCCTCCAACCCCACCCACCCTGCGCTGCCTACCACCTTCCTCCTACCCCTCTCCCAACCCCACCCCCATCGCCCCCGCACACCAAAACCTCTTGCCTAGATCCTTCCACACCGTGAGGATCTACTGCACAGCGGCGATCTACCACGCTGCCATCTATTAGCATGCCACTCCTCTAGCGAGCAAGCCGGTGGAGATCACCTTCTTGGCTTGGCACGGTGAGGCCGTCTGTGATCTCCTCTTTTTTTATTCATGAATTTACGGTGTTTGATGAAATGCATGTGCAATTTTTTCTGATTGTTGTAGATGGTGTTGACAATTGTTAACATCAATCATAATCCATCAACATATCTTGCATTTGTACTTAATTTCATCACCAAACATAGGAATATGGGTTTAAACTAATGAATTTCATGAGCTTTGGTGAATATGTGAATGCAGGAGGATTTATCTAGAAAACAACCCCTAGGACCACCGTCATACTCTCCAAACAAGCAAACCGACATTAGAAAGAGATTCGCGTCGTGAAACCTACAAAAAATAACTCAAGATGGAGTCTAGAAGCTTCCACCAGAGGGTGGGGCCCACCTATCACAGAGATAGGTCGGCTGACCCCACCTATAGGTCGGCCAGCCTATGGGTCCCACAGGTTAGTGTCTCCTTTCTACGTTGATTTTCCACCAGCTTTGAGAGTCAATCTCCGCCGTTGATCAAGGTCGGTTCATCCAACGGTGATCAAGGGAGTTGACGCGGATCGATTATATGGCGATTCCTTGCCCATTACTCCACCTTGATTCCTTGCTCTCTACTCCACTTTGGCCTATATATAGCTGCCCCTATCCCCTCCCTAGAGCCATCCTCGAAACCCTAATTCATATCTCTCATTCAGATCAACACACACCAGGAGGATTAGGTCTAGAACTCTCTAATGTAGTAGATTAGTAGCTTGGGAGTGAGGGTCGAGTTGGGCTCATGCTCAAGTTCTGGATCTAGTCTTGGAGTCTCAACAAAGCCTTGTATCTTCACTTCTACATCTTATAAGACTTATTTATCAATTTATCATATTTCTATCTATATGGCTATGCTTACTTTGAATATATATCTTGCTTTGTTAAAGGTTATCAATACTTTTGTGTGCGGGTTCATAGAGCTCTTAGCTTGCTAGTTTAGCGGTTAGGCTAAGTAGCCGATCTTCGTGTAAGCATAGTGCTTATATGATGCTCTACCTATGAGTACACCCTATTCCCTGGTTGTGTGGTAGCAGCGGGTGGTGACAGTCCTGTCTATCCTTTGTAGTCCATGCAGAATTAAACAGGTTCTTAAATTGTAGGACCATAGTCGTGTCAGTAGAGTTATCTATTATGGGTGCTCTACTATCTAAGCGGCATCCTGAAGTGCACAAGAGTAGAGTTAGTCTTAGCTATAGTTGGGTGTATATATAATTTAACCATGTAATAAGAATGTCATAGGAACCTACCTCACCCGTTACTCTCCGAGTTGACTAGTTTACATTATCTTAGTGATCTATCCTCTGAGTGTCATTATGCTTTATTCCTATCATTACATTCACCCCTGCTTTAGCTATGCTGGTATGTTGATTGGTAGACATTCCTCTATTGCTCAGTAAGTCTTTACTCTATTGTTTCCCTATGGTAAAATATAAATAATGATACCTAGAATACTCCCAGTAAAATTCTACAGTGGTATTCTGTGCGCTTGTGGAATTCTTCATATTCTATTTGCGTTAATAAATACAACAAGCATTTTTGGCACCATTGCCGGAGAAACAATTGGTGTAAAGATTTAGATCATTAACATATCACAAGCTTTAGTAGAATTACCCCTGTTCTGTTATATTGTGAAATAGATAGGACAACAGATGCCGTTTTGACCTTTCGGCAAGCTTCCACACACTAGTAGGAATATCCACTTCTATGATGATTAGATTTCGTCACTGAAGGAGCAAAATTCATCATAAATTTAGTTTTATGATGAACATTGGTTCGGCATAGAAGTCACGTCATAGAAATTCTATGATGATTTTTGCAAATCATCATAGAAGTGGCTTGATCTGTGATGAAAAATAGAACATCATAGAACTATTTTGGCATGTGTATCGGGGGGCTGCCACGCTGGTGGGTGCTTCCATTGGAGATGCTTTCTACGTGTACATGCTATCGTCGGTTGCATTAGAGATGGTTTGGGTATGTGTCACCTTCTTATTGCACAACGTGGCTATCTCTGCTTCTTGCACGTTTTAGGTACTTGTCAGATGGAGAAAGGACCAAGCAGAGACTTCTATGACGAATTGCAAGCATCATGGTTGAGTAACTATAGGTCCCATAGGTACACATCGGATGGAGAAGGGTCCCACAAGTACATGTCGCATGGAGAAAGGATCAAGCGGAGACTTTTATGATGAATTGCAAGTATCATAGATGGGTAACTATAGATCCCACAGGTACACGTCGAATGGAGAAAGCATAGTGTGGAGACTCCATCCGATGTGTAATTAGTTCATTATAGATGTGTGCCGTTCATTACAGATCAAATATTATCCATCATAGATGTGTAATTAGTTCAATGATGAAGCCCTGTTCATCATAGGTTTAAACAAGATTGTCATAGATGAGTCACGCTAGTGATCTATGACAAAACCTTGTGCTCTTCTATGACATTTTTGTGATGATGCCTGATTTTGTGATAGAAAGGGAGGGTTGTAGGATCGTCACCACTGATCTATGACGAAACAGAAATATTCATCATAAAAACGATCTATGATGATTTCGGATTCATCATTAGCATTTTCGTCATAGAAGTGAATATTTCTAGTAGTGACAAGAAAAGAAGTCAAATTGTCAGTGCGGAAACATGGTAGCCGCACCAGGTGGACACGCAGCAAGCCATGATGTTCTAAAGATATGCCTGGCTTCAACATAGGACCAGTCAATCTTATGAATTCTGAAGGGCGTGCCAGTCAATTTGACCTATAATTAATAAGGAGAGAAAGTTTATTAGTAATTTATGGTGGAACATGCCAGTTTTGCCCAGACAGTTCCAAGTGTGCCACTTTGGGAGCAGCCAGACGAGAAAATCGACTAAATAGCTGATACGAGAAGAAATCAACTATTAAGGACTGTAATGCTCGTGGGTCATGATTGATTTTATAGTAACGAATACAATGCACCCAGTTTTAATGATCCTTTCCCTTAAGCTATTAACATGTATGCGTCAAAGATACATCACTGGCTAAATTGGATTTGATCAAATACATGGTACAAAGTCAATGAATTTGGTGAAAAGGGATATACCACGCAAACAATCGACTGTTTAATATAAGGAAAAAGTCCATTTTTGGCCCTCCAACTATGGCTGCAGTTTGTTTCTAGCCCTCTAACTTGAAAACCAGACACGCATAGTCTCTTAACTCTCAAAACCAGTTAAAATTGGCCCTCACGCCCATTTGACCCTAGTTTTGGCCCATTCAACCCACCACGATCACAGTTTTGGCCTAGTCTCCATGTCTAACGAGCTAGGTCCACATCGCGAGCTTCCATCGTCTCGGTGCTTTTAGCCGTAGCCGAGGCTGAGGTCGAAATCGACGCCATCGATGACTGCCTTGACGAGGTCTTGTCTAGTGCCTCGCCGTCCTCCTCTCACCAACCCCAGTCCCAAGCCATGGTGGCATGTGCACTGAGCGTGCACATTGACCATGCCATCGCGCCGGCCGAGCCCCTCCTTGTGATGTTCCACCACGTGTCCGCGCTCGCTGAGGAGGCCACGTCACACATGAACCCAGGCGACACCGAGAGTGCGGTCATGTTCATCGACCATGTGGACCACCTGCGGGACGCCATCAAGGAAGTGGTGGCACATGGTGAAGAGGCCATCCGAAGGGTGGAGGTGGCGGTCGGTTTAATAGAATCAAGTAGAAAAGGGATTACAACATGTGAACAATCGACTATTTAATATGGATAGATCTATAAACTCATCAAATCTAACATGTTATCCTTAATAGTGGGGTTTGACCAGATTGATGGCGGTCATGATAAAGATAACATATCAAACCTTTAAAATAAATAGATCTATTCAAATTTAACAGAATCATGAAGACACACTATAAGCGTTAAAGTACTGGCAATCGGCTATTTAGCCGATGTAGGCATAGCAAACAACCAAGGTCACGCCTGGTCGAAAGCAAATCTACCAACTAGCACACTCCGATTTGAAGTGCTAATAGTGGGGATCGATCGGATTGTTACAGCCATAATAGCAAGCTATAGACTAGATTCAACTATCTAGTAAACCTTCTCAAGATCAGACATGCCTTGGCTATGTACTATGCACGATCAAGATCGAAGTAGAACGACCAATAAAACATAATCTATCATTTAAAGTAAGAACCATCACAATGTGACAAAGTAAACGATAGACTAAAAGGATGTGTGGCCGATCTATATCGATCTCGATTGGGCAGGTTGGTATTGCTAAAACTAATGACAACAAGAACATCAGCAAGATTGGTAACTTAATGAATCTACCCGAAGGATGCCACCCTTAGGTAGAGCCGATAACTTGACCTTAATCTAATTCGAGCAGTGGAGGTCGAACTTAACCAATGTAGCCATACTTGAACTAGATAAGGATCGAGAACTAACTTAAACTGGAGCTCATAAGAGGTCGGTCGGACCGATGCAGCCTTACAAGCAAAGGTATAAGCCATGACGGTACTTATAGACAAGCCAGAGGTCGATCGGATCGATGCAGCCCTACTTGTTGAAGAACTCGCCAAGATCTACTGTATCCTACTCCTAAGGGTTGGCATGAAGCCGAAGAAGTAATTGGTATTGATTTATTCGATCCCTCTTACAATAGCTAGGGTCCAATATTTATACCCGGAACTTAAACATGAATCCTACTCAAACACAACTTATTACAATCTTTGAAATAAAAGAAAACATTCCTAATTTAAGATAACTGGGACTCTAATCCTTACCTTTTTCTAGAGTTCAACATATCTTCCTCCCCCGACGTCATCCGTATGTAATCCATTGATGTTATTTGCTGACGTCATCTATAAAATAGCCGATTTCCGATACTGCATCAAAATCGGTTGATATCGATTCACATCTGATCGATCCCTTGATGATACAATCTTGGAAGCTTTGAGTTCCCACGTTCTTCTCTTCCCAATTTTTGGTGTAAACACATGCCCCCAATTTTGGGATAAAAATAATTTTATTCCAAAATTTCTATTTACCTGCTCATCGTGTCGCAACCGTTCTTTCTCGAGCAAGCCTCAACAACCAAAGCCACCATCGCCAAGGCCTTAACCAAAGCAAATTCTCTTCTCTGTCAAGCTGTTATTCAAGAAACCTTCCTCAGATCTAGATCCATCCTAGCTACAATGGTGACCAGCGACCACGTCCCTGAGGTATGCTTTCAAGTTTCGCATCTTCCAAGTATCAGCTGTTACCCTACGTGTAACAGAACCGACCAAATCATAAGAATGCAAATACAAAAAACAATCACCAAAGCGATCAAATTCCGGTACTTAAGCTCCCATAATCTCAGTAGTCCGGAAATCATGAAGGATTTCAACCAACTCTCGACATACAAACCAAGATCGTAATGATTCAACACAACACATCATCTGTTACAACATTTCACAAGTAGCATTCGGATTACATCCATCAGAGTTGAATTTAGAATATTACAAACCAAGTTTGAGTGTGCGGAAGCAACATAGTTTAGTACAAAACATCATAGTTTTCAAATACATTGCCATGTCTGAGTCATGTCCCACAAAAGCATTTTCAGGTACGAGAACTAGTAGAGACCGCGCCCAACGGTCTAGTCTTCATCCCCAGCTGGGAGAAGGCAGTACTTGCAGCAACCAAAGTAGAACTGGTCATCTGCAACAGGTGGGAGATAAACCCTGAGTACGAGAAGGTACTCAGCTAGACTTACCCGACACAAACAGAAATAAAGACACCAAGGATCATGCAAGGCTTTTCAGGTGGGCTAGCTTGACATAGTTGCAGAAAAGAGCTTAAGATTATGGTAACCAATTTAAACTTAGCATCAAGCTTATCATTAATTACCTGTCCACTAGATTAGCACCTGTACTAGAGCACTCACTTATTAGGAGCAAACAATATTAACCATAGCAGGTATAATAAGGCTGTCATCATCATATCATCATTTCCGAACCATTATGTTATTAAGTGTATCTACATTTGAGATAAGCCCGTCAAGTTCTCATTAACCGGGAGAGACGGCGATTCGAATCGAATTACAACTCAGCTGAGGGGGTATTCCTAACTCTCACCCTGGCATACTTAGCAAGGGTAGCCGTGGGTTACCTTTGGTACAACTCAGGAACCAAATTTGCGGGTTCGATCAGCGCTAGCGCTCTCAAGGATTACCCTTCTGCCAGGACGATCAGGACTTTTAAATCACCTACCCTTGGACTCACGCCTACGGCTCCCTTCCGAGGCGTACTTTATACTTATCGACTCCCGGCCTAAGTTGAGCTACTCGGCTTCGCGGTCGGTATCCAGACCCGGCCAACTAAGAGAGAGGCATGCGTTCAACATGAACAGGAAAGGCTCCAAGAATCAGTCCTTAAGCGACGCAGACGGAGTCACTGCAAACCGGCAAGCCTCCGTCTGGTCTTCATTTCAAATTAAGACTGGTTCTTTTCCACGATAGCAAATATAGCCAACCGTGCCACATGTATATTCCTATATCTCGCAGGTGACAGGAAATCACCCGACTTCTACCGCATTTAAGCAGGGATAAGCACTACTCGAGCCTGAGCTACATGGGATTTAGGGTAACAATATCTGGACAAGGAATTGGGTAACCAATGCAGCAAGTGTTTGCATCCAACACCTAAACTTAATGCAACAATATATATATGTAACAATAATACTGTACTGCATTTTGGAAATTAGGAGGCTTAATATGCTCTGGGGCTTGCCTTTCACAAAGTTGCAAGGACGGTGATCCGGGCACTCAACGGCGACCTCATCTGGCACTTCTCCTGAAGGCTGCTCCTCCTGAATCTCCGGTGTCGGCTGCTGCTGCTCGCTCAGTTCCTCGAATTCCAGCAGGGTTACTCCTTCCGGTACACCTATTGCATGCCGATGCAAAATATAAATATCATGGATGCATAAGGAATGACATGATGCTCATGATGAATGAATCACAGTGAGTGTTTACGAAAGTATCACTGGGCACTCGTTTACCGAGTAGTTGGCTCTATTCAAATCACTTTAAGCATGTATCTACTTAACTTAAAGACAAGATCAACTTACCTAACTTGCATAACCTAAGGTAAAGATGCTCATCTTCAGTTAAAGGCCTAACACCTAGGAACATTACCACAACTTAGAAATAATAAAGGTATACATAATTTAACATTTAAGTTTCATATGCATACAAGTAGTCCCTTAATTAAATCACAACTAAAGTTCTACAACTCCAAATGACTTACATGAGGACATTCTGGAAAGCTTATGAAATTCTCTACAAAACATTTGTAAACATCAAAGTATGATTCTTATGTTAACTAAATCAATTTCCAGCAAACCTAGAATCTGTCCAGAATGACGGGGTTACTAACTTAATTATTTAATGATTGTGCAAAAGCATACTTTGATCAAACCAAGTTTACCAACTTGTTTTGCATACCTAATAAACATCAGAAAGTATAGTGTCAACTTCTAAATAAATTATTTAATACTCTTTTCTAATTTATCTAGTTAATTAGGTGATTAAAGCAATATATAGTAAAACTATTCAGAAAAATCTATAAAAATTACAGTAGCTATCTCATGCTTCACATAGGCTACCATAAAAATTTCAAAGCCATTGAGTAAGTATAACAGTCTACACAAAAATGATAAGGCATACTGGCTTAAAATGGCATAATTAAGAAATCCTAATGAAAAGTGTCAAGCAACAGATTTCACCTTTTTCCTAGCATCATTCTAGCATAAGAATAGTACCCACCAAATTTTACCTTTACTGGATCTATAGAAAAATTATGAAAATTCACACAAGATCCACCCATTAATAAAAGGAAATTCTATAACTTAAAAACTACACATGCACTAGCTCTGAAATTTTAACCAGAGACTCTACTAAACCAAAATAGAGGACCCACAAAATTTCATAATTTTTGGACCACAGAAACTCAAGATAAAATTCAAACAAGTTTGCATGCTTCTAAAAACACATTTCAAACTCCTATTTAATTCATCCAATTTTTCTAAATCATGTGCTCATATAATATTTTTATTAAATACTAGACATGACCAGGAACTTAACAAAATTAGAACCATAGCATTTGGATCTATATACTAGGAGCTACATATTTTTCAAGATGTACATAAATCTGTGAAATAAATAAACAAAACAAAATAGGAAAACAACACTCAGCCCTACTCGGGCCAGCCCAAGAAACGGCGGCCCGTGAGCACACAGGCGCGGCCCAAGACTATGGCGCGGCCTGAGCTGGACTCCCGCCTCCACGTCAGAGACTGACGAACGGGGCCCGCTCGTCAGCGAAGGGAAACAGGGGAGGAGCGACGGTCGGTGGCTTAGTTCGCCGCCGGTGGCTTCTCCGACGAACTCGACGGCACCGTCGTGTTCCCCACACACATGCGCATCTAGAGGACCCATCTATTGCAACGACTGCAGCGGCTAGAGGGGGTGGCGACGAGCACGGCGGCGCACGGCCGCGGCACGTCCGGCACCGGCGAGGCTACGGCGCTGCTACCCTAACGGTTGACACTGCGAGATTCAGCGGTGTTCCTAGGACCTAGCGCAAGCTAGAGGAGGGGTGGAAAGGGCGCGAAGACAACTGGCCGCGTGGAGCGCCAACTCCGGCGAACTTCCGCCATGGCTGCGGTGGGGAAGAACGGCGAATACGCCCTTACCGAGGCTCGATTGACCCGGCTGAGAGGTGGAGGAGGTCACGGCGAGGCTGTAGGCGGATGGGGCAACGCGTTTTCGCGGTGGCGTACGCGCACGGCGGCTGCGATGCTCGGTCGGCAATGGCGGGCGGCTTAGCTCTCGACGCGGCGTGCGGTGGAGGGCGAGAAAATGTGAAATGGGACGGTGAGTGCGTCGGACAGGCGCGCGGGTGGCTTCAAGGCGCGTCTGCGATGCCAGGAGGCGCACGGCGCGTGGCCAGCGCGACAGCAAGCCGGCGACGAGTGTCCCCCACGTGTCGGCTGAAATCTGAAATTTGATCACTGTAGCGTCGATTCAGTGTTCCATTCCGAGCCTGACAGCGCGACTTCAACACCTTATTACGGCTAATCCAATGCCCCTTTGCAAAAATGGCGTACATGAAAAATGTAGATGTATGGTAGGACTACATCTTTGATTTAGAAATCAACAACTCATTCGACCTGGATCAGAAGTTATATGAAGCCCAAGTTGGCCTGATCTCACTGAAATGCACCATGACTTAGGATATTTTTCTAAGTGTTGAAAACAGCATGTATTTCTGACTTGTGGGCCATGTTTGAGCATGTTCTAGCCATTTTCATGAGTTGGTCATAAAACAACTTTTGTTCCTTGATAAATTAGCTACAACTTTTGTAAAGAGTGTACAGCCATGCAAAGCTTCCAAGTTGGACTTTTTAAATAGTCAAACTATGACACTCCTAGAGTCAATTCAAGTCAAACATGCAATCAAGGGCATTTTGGTCATTTTGATCTATATGAACAATGTGCAAACAAGTAACCTAAGTGTAGTTAAGGTGTAATAGACCATGATCAACCATTTTACAAAATTGTTATACCACTTCTAATGATCACATGTGATAAAGAAAGTAAAACAAGCAATTCATTCATATGTTGCAATGACATGTCTCACATGTTTCAAGACCTTGTTGTCATTTTATAATTGCCACATTACTACCATGTTGCCATGTTTCAAGGTATGAGAGTTTCATGTTGCATTCCCATGTTGCACTACTACCACTCTAAGCAATCAAGCATGAAACACATACAATTTAAAATGTTGCATACGTATGTTTCAATGATAATGGCATGATGACATGGATAATGCACATGTTTATGAAATGACATGCAATTAGTAGAAGCCAAACACCTAGGGTGTTACAGCCCTCCCCCCTTAGAAAAAATCTCATCCCGAGATTTGGAAAGCGTACCATTTAGTATAGAAAGTTGGATGATTTTCCTTTAAATAATCTTCCCGCTCCCAGGTTGCATCCCGTTCACTATGATTACTCCAAACTACCTTGTATAATTTAACTATTCATGTACGAGTCACTCTTTCTTGAGTATCCAGGACTTGCACGGGCTTTTCTTCATAAGAAAGATCAGATTTCAAGTTGACTTTCCTTGTTGCTATTCTCTCCTCAGGAATACGAAGACACTTCTTAAGCTGGGACACATGGAATACCGGAAATATAGCTCCCATCTCCCGTGGTAGATCGAGCTTATATGCTACTCTTCCACTTTTCTCGATAATGCGGTAGGGTCCAACATATCGAGGCTCAAGTTTCCTTTTAATTCCAAAACGCTTGACTCCTTTCATAGGGGATACCTTCAAATAAACATGATCACCTACTTCAAACTCAATAGGTTTTCTTCTCTTGTTAGCATAGCTCTTTTGTCTAGCCTGTGCGGCAGTCATATTCTTTTGTATAGTTCGGACTTGCTCTTCGGCTTCTTTTACAAAATCAATACCATAGAATCTTCTTTCTCCGGGTTCCACCCAGTTCAAAGGAGTTCTACACTTGCGGCCATAAAGAGCTTCAAAAGGAGCCATTTTGATACTTTCTTGATAACTGTTGTTATAAGAGAATTCAGCGAGAGGTAACCAGTCTTCCCAAGAGCCTTTGCAAGAGATAAGATAAGCTCTAAGCATGTCTTCAAGAATTTGATTAACACGCTCAGTCTGTCCCGATGTTTGCGGATGATAGGCAGAACTACGGATTAGATGAGTGCCAAGATTCTGATGTAAGCACTCCCAAAAGCGAGCCGTGAACTGAGGTCCTCTATCCGAAACAATGGATTTGGGTACACCATGGAGACGTACCACTTGTTGAAAATAAATCTCAGCATAATTGTGAGGGTGATAGGTAGACTTGACCGAAATAAAGTGAGCAGATTTAGTTAGACGATCTACGATAACCCAGATGGAATCACAACCCTTTTTGGTAGTGGGTAATCCAACAATAAAATCCATGCTAATTTCTTCCCACTTCCAGCCAGGAATAGATAGTGGCTGCAATAGTCCGGGCCTTATGTGAATAGCCTTGACTCTGCAACAGTTATCACACCTTGCCACATAAGCTACGATTTCTTTCTTCATCTTGGTCCACCAATAATACAACTTGAGATCTTGATACATTTTACTGCTACCAGGATGGATGGACAATTTTGAAGAATGAGCTTCATTCATAATTTGATTTCTAAGTTCTTTATCTTTGGGTACCACAAGCCTATCATCAAACCAGAGAATTCCCTTGTCATCGACTTTAAAGTGCTTGGTCTCTTTCTCTTTCATTTTCCGCTTGATGTGAAATACACCCACATCCGTCTTCTGGAGCTCGATAATTCGACTTCTAAGAGAGCAATCCACAATGATATTGTGGAGTACTATAGGATGAAGGAGGTGTGCCAGATGAAAGTCTTCACTAACTAAGGAATTGCAATGGGCCTTTCTGCTTAAGGCATCAGCAACCACATTTGCCTTACCAGGGTGGTAGTGCACTTGAAGGTTGTAGTCTTTGATCAATTCTAACCAGCGCCATTGACGCATATTCAACTCAAGTTGAGTAAAAATGTACTTGAGGCTTTTATGGTCAGTATAGATGTTGCACACATTACCAAGCAAGTAATGTCTCCAGATCTTCAGGGCATGAACGACTGCGGCTAGCTCTAAGTCATGGGTAGGATAGTTGACTTCATGCTTTTGGAGCTGGCGCGAAGCATAAGCAATTACTCGACCCTCCTGCATAAGAACACACCCCAAACCGGTGCCACATGCGTCATAGTAGACATCAAAAGGCTTCTCGATGTCGGGTTGTGCCAATACAGGAGTAGAGGTTAGTAAGGTCCGCAAAGTGTGGAAAGCCTCTTCACACTTCAGAGTCCACACAAACTTCTCATCCTTTTGCAGTAGCCGAGTCATGGGCTTTGCGACCTTTGAGAAATCTGGGATAAAGCGACGATAATAGCCAGCTAGACCCAGAAAACTTTGGACTTCTGTGACCGTAGTAGGTGCCTTCCACTCCAGGACTTCTTGCACCTTAGTAGGGTCAACCGAAATTCCATCACCAGATAATACATGACCAAGAAAAGGTATCTTGTTCAACCAGAACTCGCACTTGCTGAACTTAGCATAAAGCTGGTTGTCATGTAACCGAGTTAAAACAATTCTCAGATGTTCAGCATGCTCTTCTTCATTCTGAGAATATACCAGGATATCATCAATGAACACGATGACAAATTTGTCCAATTCCGGCATGAATACAGAATTCATCAGGTACATAAAGTGTGCCGGAGCATTTGTCAACCCAAATGACATGACGAGGAATTCGAACAAGCCATAACGAGTAGAGAAAGCTGTCTTAGGTATATCTTCAGGACGAATTTTGATCTGATGGTAGCCAGACCTCAAATCGATCTTGGAGAATACCTTAGCTTTGGAGAGTTGATCAAACAGAATATCGATGCGAGGAAGAGGGTACTTGTTCTTGATAGTAACAGCGTTTAGGGGACGATAATCCACGCACATGCATAGAGACTCGTCCTTCTTCTTCACAAATATAGCCGGACAACCCCAAGGAGAAGAACTAGGTCGAATCAACCCTTTCTTCAATAGCTCATTCAACTGACTCTTCAGCTCAGCCAACTCATTGGGTGGCATTCTATAGGGCCTTCGAGAAATGGGAGCCGTACCCGGAATGAGTTCTATCTTGAATTCTACATCACGGTCCGGAGGTAATCCAGGCAAGTCATCAGGAAAGACATCTAGAAACTCACAGACAACCGGTAGATCCTTAATGGCTTTGGCTAAGGTAGCATTGGCTGTACTGTGGATAGCAATATCACGAGGTAACTGCACTAGAAAACCTTTCTTATCCACAGGATCCCTCAACATAACCACACGGGTTGATGTATCGATCAACACTCCATTCCCGCTCATCCACTTCATTCCTAGGATTACATCGATTCCTACCCCCGGTAGAACTACAAGATCCACAAGGAACTCTCGATCCCCGATCTCAATCTTTACATCTTTAACTACTTGGTTAGTCATGATATTATTCCCAGCAGCACTAATACAATAACCCCCCTTGACAATTGTAATCACATTCATCTGATGCTTAGATGCAAAAGTAGAACTCACAAAGGAATGCGAAGCACTAGAATCAACAACTGCAGGGTGATCATTAACAAGGAACTTACCAGCGGTGACCACTTCACCAGCAGGAATTTCCTCCACTGTAGTATAGTGAACACGCCCCTGACGGACGTTTCCTTGAGCATTCTTGGGAGGATGGGGACATCTATTTGCCCAATGACCAGGCTGGTTATAGTTCCAGCATGGCCTGTTTGCTGGTGGAACATTGGAGCTACTCTGCCCAGATGTATTCTTCGGCAAGGAAATCGTATACCCCTTGCGGAAACCGGTTTTAGCTTGGTTCTTCTTCTGAGGTGGGCGGTATCGGACATTAGCATTGGGTGGACGGTACGGGGCCTTAGATACCATTGGAGCCTTGGACTGGGAAGCACCAGCCTCAAAATTCCTTTTACGATTCTTAGAAGCAGCATATATCTTGTCATTGTTCTCCTGAGTCAGAGTGTCACTGATAAACTCATTGAAGGTGACACACTTGCAGTTGCCCATTGACTTCATCAGTTTTGGGGAAAGTCCCCTCTTGAAGCTAGCTATTCTCTTGGCGTCAGTATCGACGAACTCAGGAGCATATCTTGCCAGGTTGTTGAATGCCTGGAGGTACTCATTGAGACTCTTATTGCCTTGGGTGAGCTTCATAAACTCAGTATGCTTAATGGCCATGAGACCAGGAGGGATAAAGTGTCCCCGGAAGGCTGCCTGGAATTGGTTCGAAATGATCTCAACGTTAGTAGGGAAGGTGGTCCTGTGATGGGTCCACCAGATGCCTGCAGGGCCTTGGAGCTGGTGTCCTGCATACGTAGCCTTCATGCCTTCAGTCAAATGGAGCAATCCAAATCTTTGCTCTATCGTGCTCAACCATTCATCTGCTTGTAAGGGTTCTTCTGCCTCACGAAAGATAGGAGGCTTCATGTCCATGAAGTCCTTAAAACTGCTGTACTAGTTCGGCTCGGGTCCCTGGCGGACATGCCGATCCTCACGGTTAGCCATCTAGTGCATAGCCTCAGCTAGCATGCGCTGACTTTCCACAACTATCTGCATTAGCTCAGCTGGTGTGGGCGGTGGCAGAGGTGGTTGTTCCTCATTTCCCATGCCACGACCGCGACGAAGGTTATGAGCCATCTGCAAAAGGTATAGCCAATGAGCACTGACGATGTGGAAATTTTTGTAGATGAACTGTATGATTATGCCAAACTGAGTCCATTAGAGGGAATGCATTTAATAATCAACAGAGGCACAATCATTCATCACAATCACCCAACTCATCAAGCGCATCAATTGACATATAAATGCGATGAACTTAACCAACAACGAGATCCATAGACCGTAAAGGCAAAATTTATCGAAAGCTCACATACGTGGAGCATAATACATTCGATAGGTTACATCCAAGCCATAGTGGTTCCAACTTACATCAAAGGTAACATAGGGTTTGATATTACATCCAAACGATTAACTTGCTACAAAGCTAATCGTTCATGCATGAGGATCAACAAAAGACTAGATCTAGCGCATTAGCTCAGTAGTAAGCTAAACTACGCATCGTCCTCAGAGTCAGTGTCGAGGATCTCTCCTCCATCTTTGTCACTAGGAGGCTCTAACTCCTCATCAGGTGGAGCGTCCTCAGGTCCATTGACTTCCATGTCATCATCACCTTCAGCCATGATGACACCAGAACCCATCTCATCCTCATCAGGTGGCAGGATAGGGTGAAGTTGATTGTGCAGTAGGTGAGCCTCCTCATGGAGATTGTCATTGTACTCTTCCGCAGCTGCCAACTGCTGCTCTAGCTCAGTCTACCTCGCTCTCAACACATTCTCCTCGTGCCAGGCTTCATTCCGTTGGTTCAGCATGTGAACCAACATACGCTCACAGTTGCGGTGAGCAACTGTCAACCTCTGAACCTCCAGGTTCTCTTGATCCCGTTCCTGTGTGACTTGCTCCAAACGCTGCTGAACTGCAGTCCTTTCAGCAGTCACCTGAGCTAGCTCTGCCCTCAGCCTTTTAGCCTCAGTAGGCTCAAGACGGGGCTCACGAGGAGCTAAACGGTGACGAGGCGCCCTACCTCCAGTGGACTTACGAGCAGTGCGTTTCGTGCACGCCATCTGTAGCAAAAAGTTACAACATAAGGGGAGAATCATTTAAGGGATACGAAATTTAATTATTCGGGACCATCAATTTTAAAGGAGGGAGTAATGCAAGAAATGCCATGTATGCTTGAACATGATGCATGCACGATCCGTTCGTCCTCACAAACCTAGAAAAATTTAAAGGCTAGCGAAGTATACGGTGGCATACATACGTTCTCTCGTATACGGTAGCTAGTCGATCTACAACGATACATTGTTAGTGTACCTGCAGAAAATTTCATTTCAGCCCAATAATTTCCCAAAAAGCATAGAAAACAAGCAGTAAACTAAATACTTTTATACATACATCCCCTGATGCATATACTCTAGTATCACAGCTACCCGTCAGAGATACCCATAATTAAGTACTCTCATAGATACATGATTAAACATGTAAGTATGCGAGCAACCACAACTACTCTCCCCTAGACCGACGGTTGGACGGTCATGCTCTCACAACTCACACTTACCAGAGCGTAGAGGTATTTTGATCCATACATTACCACCCAAGCGGATGGCATCCATACAATAGCACGCCGTATGGACGATGAAACAGAAACAAGCAGGAACCCCCAAGTTAGTACTTTAATAAGCCACCTAAGAGTCCTTATTTGGGCATAAGGGATATGACCACTGGCAATACTTAGTATTTAATTTAGGATTTTCACAAATACTTTTGTTTTAAATACACAAATGATGTGTTTAGTGTCAAATCTTGCTCTGATGCCAGCTGTAACAGAACTGACCAAATCATAAGAACGTAAATACAAAAAACAATCACCGAAGCGATCAAATTCCTGTACTTAAGCTCCCATAATCCCGGTAGTCCAGAAATCACGAAGGATTTCAACCAACTCTCGACATACAAACCAAGATCGTAATGATTCAACACAACACATCATCTGTTACAACATTTCATAAGTAGCATTCGGATTACATCCATCAGAGTTGAATTTAGAATATTACAAACCAAGTTTGAGTGTGTGGAAGCAACATAGTTTAGTACAAAACATCATAGTTTTCAAATACATTGCCAAGTCTGAGTCATGTCCCACAAAAGCATTTTCAGGTACGAGAACTAGTAGAGACCGCGCCCAATGGTCTAGTCTTCATCCCCAGCTGGGAGAAGGCAGTACTTGCAGCAACCAAAGTAGAACTGGTCATCTGCAACAGGTGGGAGATAAACCCTGAGTACGAGAAGGTACTCAGCTAGACTTACCCGACAAAAACAGAAATAAAGACACCAAGGATCATGCAAGGCTTTTCAGGTGGGCTAGCTTGACATAGTTGCAGAAAAGAGCTTAAGATTATGGTAACCAATTTAAACTTAGCATCAAGCTTATCATTAATTACCTGTCCACTAGATTAGCACCTGTACTAGAGCACTCACTTATTAGGAGCAAACAATATTAACCATAGCAGGTATAATAAGGCTGTCATCATCATATCATCATTTCCGAACCATTATGTTATTAAGTGTATCTACATTGGAGATAAGCCCGTCAAGTTCTCACTAACCGAGAGAGACGGCGATTCGAATCGAATTACAACTCAGCTGAGGGGGTATTCCTAACTCTCACCCTGGCATACTTAGCAAGGGTAGCCGTGGGTTACCTTTGGTACAACTCAGGAACCAAATTCGCGGGTTCGATCAGCACCAGCGCTATCAGGGATTACCCTTCTGCCAGGACGATCAGGACTTTTAAATCACCTGCCCTTGGACTCACGCCTACGGCTCCCTTCCGAGGCGTACTTTATACTTATCGACTCCCGGCCTGAGTTGAGCTACTCGGCTTCGCGGTCGGTCTCCAGACCCGGCCAACTAAGAGAGAGGCATGCGTTCAACATGAACAGGAAAGGCTCCAAGAATCAGTCCTTAAGCGACGCAGATGGAGTCACTGCAAACTGGCAAGCCTCCGTCCAGTCTTCATTTCAAATTAAGACTGGTTCTTTTCCACGATAGCAAATATAGCCAACCGTGCCACATGTATATTCCTATATCTCGTAGGTGACAGGAAATCACCCGACTTCTACCACATTTAAGCAGGGATAAGCACTACTCGAGCCTGAGCCACATGGGATTTAGGGTAACAATATCTGGACAAGGAATTGGGTAACCAATGCAGCAAGTGTTTGCATCCAACACCTAAACTTAATGCAACAATATATATATGTAACAATAATACTGTACTGCATTTCGGAAATTAGGAGGCTTAATATGCTCTGGGGCTTGCCTTTCACAAAGTTGCAAGGACGGTGATCCGGGCACTCAACGGCGACCTCGTCTGGCACTTCTCCTGAAGGCTGCTCCTCCTGAATCTACGGTGTCGGCTGCTGCTGCTGCTCGCTCAGTCCCTCGAATTCCAGCAGGGTTACTCCTTCCGGTACACCTATTGCATGCCGATGCAAAATATAAATATCATGGATGCATAAGGAATGACATGATGCTCATGATGAATGAATCACAGTGAGTGTTTACGAAAGTATCACTGGACATTCGTTTACCGAGTAGTTGGCTCTATTCAAATCACTTTAAGCATGTATCTACTTAACTTAAAGACAAGATCAACTTACCTAACTTGCATAACCTAAGGTAAAGATGCTCATCTTCAGTTAAAGGCCTAACACCTAGGAACATTACCACAACTTAGAAATAATAAAGGTATACATAATTTAACATTTAAGTTTCATATGCATACAAGTAGTCCCTTAATTAAATCACAACTAAAGTTCTACAACTCCAAATGACTTGCATGAGGACATTCTGGAAAGCTTATGAAATTCTCTACAAAACATTTGTAAACATCAAAGTATGATTCTTATGTTAACTAAATCAATTTCCAGCAAACCTAGAATCTATCCAGAATGACGGGGTTACTAACTTAATTATTTAATGATTGTGCAAAAGCATACTTTGATCAAACCAAGTTTACCAACTTGTTTTGCATACCTAATAAACATCAGAAAGTATAGTGTCAACTTCTAAATAAATTATTTAATACTCTTTTCTAATTTATCTAGTTAATTAGGTGATTAAAGCAATATATAGTAAAACTATTCAGAAAAATCTATAAAAATTACAGTAGCTATCTCATGCTTCACATAGGCTACCATAAAAATTTCAAAGCCATTGAGTAAGTATAACAGTCTACACAAAAATGATAAGGCATACTGGCATAAAATGGCATAATTAAGAAATCCTAATGAAAAGTGTCAAGCAACAGATTTCACCTTTTTCCTCGCATCATTCTAGCATAAGAATAGTACCCACCAAATTTTACCTTTACTGGATCTATAGAAAAATTATGAAAATTCACACAAGATCCACCCATTAATAAAAGGAAATTCTATAACTTAAAAACTACACATGCACTAGCTCTGAAATTTTAACCAGAGGCTCTACTAAACCAAAATAGAGGACCCACAAAATTTCATAATTTTTGGACCACAGAAACTCAAGATAAAATTCAAACAAGTTTGCATGCTTCTAAAAACACATTTCAAACTCCTATTTAATTCATCCAATTTTTCTAAATCATGTGCTCATATAATATTTTTATTAAATACTAGACATGACCAGGAACTTAACAAAATTAGAACCATAGCATTTGGATCTATATACTAGGAGCTACATATTTTTCAAGATGTACATAAATCTGTGAAATAAATAAACAAAACAAAATAGGAAAACAACACTCAGCCCAACTCGGGCCAGCCCAAGAAACGGCGGCCCGCAATCACACAGGCGCGGCCCAAGACTATGGCGTGGCCCGAGCTGGACACCCGCCTCCGCGTCAGAGACTGACGAACGGGGCCCGCTCGTCAGTGAAGGGAAACAGGGGAGGAGCGACGGCCGGTGGCTTAGTTCGCCGCCGGTGGCTTCTCCGGCAAACTCGACGGCACCGTCGTGTTCCCCACACACATGCGCATCTAGAGGACCCATCTATTGCAACGATTGCAGTGGCTAGAGGGGGTGGCGATGAGCACGGCGGCGCACGGCCGCGGCACGTCTGGCACCGGCGAGGCTACGGCGCTGCTGCCCTAACGGTTGACACTGCGAGCTTCAGCGGTGTTCCTAGGACCTAGCGCGAGCCAGAGGAGGGGTGGAAAGGGCACGAAGACAACTGGTCGCGTGGAGCGCCAACTCTGGCGAACTTCCGCCATGGCTGCGGTGGGGAAGAACGGCGAATACGCCCTTACCGAGGCTCGATTGACCCGGCTGAGAGGTGGAGGAGGTGGAGGAGGTCACGGCGAGGCTGCAGGCGGACGGGGCAACGCGTTTTCGCGGTGGCGTGCACGCACGGCGGCTGTGATGCTCGGTCGGCAATGGCGGGCGGCTTAGCTCTCGACGCGGCGTGCGGTGGAGGGTGAGAAAATGTGAAATGGGACGGTGAGTGCGTCGGACAGGCGCGCGGGTGGCTTCAAGGCGTCTCTACGATGCCAGGAGGCGCACGGCGCGTGGCCAGCGCGACAGCAAGGCGGCGACGAGTGTCCCCCACGCGTCGGCTAAAATCTGAAATTTGATCACTGTAGCGTCGATTCAGTGTTCCATTCCGAGCCTGACAGCGCGACTTCAACACCTTATTACGGCTAATCCAATGCCCCTTTGCAAAAATGGTGTACATGAAAAATGTAGATGTATGGTAGGACTACATCTTTGATTTAGAAATCAACAACTCATTCGACCTAGATCAGAAGTTATATGAAGCCCAAGTTGGCCTGATCTCACTGAAATGCACCATGACTTAGGATATTTTTCTAAGTGTTGAAAACAGCATGTATTTCTGACTTGTGGGCCATGTTTGAGCATGTTCTAGCCATTTTCATGAGTTGGTCATAAAACAACTTTTGTTCCTTGATAAATTAGCTACAACTTTTGTAAAGAGTGTACAGCCATTCAAAGCTTCCAAGTTGGACTTTTTAAATAGTCAAACTATGACACTCCTAGAGTCAATTCAAGTCAAACATGCAATCAAGGGCATTTTGGTCATTTTGATCTATATGAACAATGTGCAAACAAGTAACCTAAGCGTAGTTAAGGTGTAATAGACCATGATCAACCATTTTACAAAATTGTTATACCACTTCTAATGATCACATGTGATAAAGAAAGTAAAACAAGCAATTCATTCATATGTTGCAATGACATGTCTCACATGTTTCAAGACCTTGTTGTCATTTTATAATTGCCACATTACTAACATGTTGCCATGTTTCAAGGTATGAGAGTTTCATGTTGCATTCCCATGTTGCACTACTACCACTCTAAGCAATCAAGCATGAAACACATACAATTTAAAATGTTGCATACGTATGTTTCAATGATAATGGCATGATGACATGGATAATGCACATGTTTATGAAATGACATGCAATTAGTAGAAGCCAAACACCTAGGGTGTTACACTACGCTTCCTTTCTTCTCAAATCTATTTTATCTTGTTTCTAGGAGATGAGGAACGAAATTTTGATTCCATTGGCTGTTGCTCCCGATGTCTATTATCTTGGGCCTATGGCTGACCCTGATCCATTTGATTTTATCAGTCAAGAAACCAATCAAATTCCTTTTAGGCAGTCCTTGGTAGATCTATCTTCTTGGAACACCAAAAATCCCTTTAGGAATTGGCCCAAAATGCCTAAGGGATGGAGAGACTGGTTCCGTAGAGTGTCAGACAAAAAGGGCAAAGACTGGGAAGTTTATGATTTAAGCCAATGCCTGACCCTTTCATTGTCTGGAATGGAGAGAAATGATTCACTCCTAATTGCTGCTTCTTACTTCTGGTCTAACACCTTGAATGCTTTTGTCTTTGGTCATGGCCCAATGACTATTACCTTGGCCGATGTTTATATGTTGACTGGCCTTAGAATAACAGGACTAATGCATCCATATGAACTCTTAGGTGCTAGGTCAAAGAAATTGGCCAAAATATTAGACTACATAGGATGGGCAAGGTACATCCAGAACCACATCGGGAATGAATCGACTGTTAGCAAAAGAGAACATGTAGCTTTTCTAAACATGTGGTTAGAAAGATTCATCTTCTGTGGGTCATCTTGTGGTCTGACTTACAATCATAAACTCATGGCGGAAGATCTAGCAGTAGGCATTGAGATTCCTCTTGGAAAGTATCTGTTGGGATTAACTTACCATTTGATGCATTAGGCGGCCGTTCAGCTGCTGAAGAATGAAGTAGTGGACACCATCAGCGGCCCTTGGTGGTTAATACAAATATGGTTAAATTTGTATATGCATAAGATTGTAAAGCCAAATCTCTAGAATTTGAGCTTTCCCTCCTCCAACTTTGATGAGGAATACAGAGGCAAAGAAGGAAGAACCCGTCAGTGCATGAACTATGATGAAGCTGCATCGGCCATAACAGTTGCTGTCAATGTTGGCCATCTCTCCAAGAAGTTTTATAGAGGGTTTGATGTAGATATTCTAACTTGGCTACCCTATGATGAGGATGAGAACAATGAGTTGGTCTTCCCATTCAAATTTCATTTTGAATTAGGTTGCTTAGACAAAACGATAGCTATAATCTTCAATTCCTTCATCAAACCTTGTGTTCTTCTAGCCGAATTTCGTCATGGCCGTGGCAAAATGTCTACAGGTTCATTCCTTCTAGGCAACCTTCCAACCTATGAGTTTTATAACCCTTCTTTTATAGCTCGTCAGTGTGGTCTTAGTCAACTGCCCCCGGGCTATTTTTCAAAGATATACTAAACTGAGAGAAGGCATCAGCGAGGCAATGGAAGCTTCTAGAGTTTTTCAGTTAGGATAAGATCTTCCTTCCCTCTATCTGCATGAATGGACTAGCGCCTCTTTCACTTTCCATTTTTATGATCTCTGGTGGCAAGAATGACACTCCCACCTCTTTTGTAGGCTAGTTCATCCTAGGTGCATAGATCTGGATGAAGATTTTGCTTCTGATAGTGAGGTAACTAGATAACTCCTTTTATTTCATAAAGATCATCTACTAAAGTCCCTCTGCCAACTTATCTAACAAAATTCCCTTGTAGGATGCTGAATTCAATCCTCCAATTATGGATAGAAAAGGTCATGCCATAGAGTATTATCCGCCATGTCCAATCTCAAGACTGGGATCAACTACACCTCCACTGAAGAAGCTAATGAAAACACAGGCTGCTTCTACAATTGTAACATACCAATCTTTAAAACACAAGGCAGCCGAGGGGACAACCCAGAAAACCATTACTGGAAAAAGGCTTTGTAGAATGAGACCATCATATGCTCAGGTAAAATAATTCATCCTCTTCCCAAAATGATATTCAATTTCTAATTCTGATTCTCTCTCCTCACAGTTATCAACCATTGCATCCTAATCTGCTCTAGGTGTTGAATTGTTTTCCAAGGTGTTTAAATCAACACTAACCAAGTCTTCATCGACCGATCCTCAAAAGGGGTCAATTTCGCTTGAAACAACCGATGCTTCTAGGACAGTAGAAGATGATAATCCTCCCACTTCACTTTCTAATGTTGCCAAGGTATCTCCTCCAAACTCTTCATTTTTATTCAATTTTCACCCTTCTCTAACTATTTATTATGCCAGATACTCCCTGAGAAAACACTCACGCAAGAGCGGGAGTCTGACAGTCTACCCATTGAAAATGATCATGTTGGCGTTGTCATCCAGACTATTGAATCTCCAGTCTAGCAAACAATTGATGGTAAGAAGATCATATATCTATTTTATCCTTCTACAACAAATATGAATTGAAAAATCTTCCTTGAAATTTGTAGATACCAATGTTGAAAATTCAGAGCCAATTCAACCAGATACCATTGGTGCATCATCAGCCGTTCCTTCTTCTCAAATAGAAGCTATCGCAGAAAAGGTACCGTATTTACTTCACCATTTATCTCATCATCAACTGATCTAATCATTTTAACAAGATTTCCTTTGCTCATATGTAGGCACTTAGTTCTCTAGCTCTAAGCTACTCCTTCAATTTTGAAGAGTACATAGATGAAGGCGATATTAGTTCATCAGCCACCTCTCTCCAAGAGACATTATCAGAAGAGACCAGAAATCAGCTAAGGGACATATTGCCAATGCTTGAGAAAGATATAGCCGATTTGGTCCAAGATGCAGATTCAATACGAAGAATCTTCTTAGCTATCAGGGATAATTTGTCCCTGGACCTCATCAAAGCTCTGACTCCTTTATCCATCATAGAAGATCATGCCCTAAAGGTGAGAAAATCTTAAAGGAATCTGTCTGATTGTGAAGCTTTGTTGGTCAAGAAGTATTCCAATAAACAAGAAGCTAGAGAGCTAGTGCAACTAATTGACAACCTGATGAATTCCTCTTCCCAAATTGAACCAGAGTTGAATCAGTTGAGGGCTAGGCATGCTGAACTTGAGATAGAACTAGAAAGTGTGAAGGCCGCCGTCAATTGCCATGAGTCTAACTTGGTTCAAATCCCCAACGCCATCAAATAGAAGAAACAATAGATGCTAACCAAGGTCACAGAAGGCAAGGCCATTCGCAGCAACCTTGAGAACATTCCTGGTTCAGCCAAAGGAGACAAGCGACAAATTGCAGAGGGTGATGCTATTCGACTGAAAGCTTTGAAGGCAATTCGGGATGTTTTGAATTTGTGATGTCACTACTTGTAATACATATATCTTGTGTGAAACTAATGAGAACCATATTTCTCGTTGATCTATTGTATTCCTTGTCTCAGTTAAAGAGCCGATTTAAAAATAGCCGATTCCAGACCTCTGACCTTAATCCAATTAAGTCTAAAAACACAACCTTCATTAAGAAAACTCCTCAATCTTCTATCCTCAGTTATCAATGTCGCATTCTCTTTGGCATTAGTGAGGCAGCGCTTTTCCTTCTATTAATTGCAGTTACTCTTTGCACGTCTTGAGATATCTACCATCCCGTCTTCATAGCTATAAATACTAGACGAGGGCTCCAGCCTCAAATACATCTATACTTGCAACTACCTCTGTTCTTTACGCTTCTCTACCTTCACAAACCCTGTAGCAGTTTTCTTCCTCCTCTTAGTAGATCTAACCAAACCCCATGGCTAGCGAGGACAATCAGGGCAAGCGCGCGGTGAAAGAGGTCCTAGAGAAGAACTTGCTAGTGAGCCAGTGTCTTCATCGTATGAGGTGAGATCAACATCCTCTACTCATGGCAATGGATCTCTCTAACTTGTTTATAGGTTTGTCCTAAATGATAGCCTTCATCCACTTCCTCCTAGGGCCAGCGAGCCCTCCAATGTTGCATTCAATGCCACCTCTGCACTGGACTCATTGTCGGACTCTTCTGATTCTTACAATGGCGACGACACCTGGTGTTTCCTCTAGGAGTGGAGGGTGGCCCCGGACCATTATTCTAAGGCAACTTAGGAGAATGGTCAGCTTGAAATCTGCCTTGGTGCTTCTCAAGCCACCCTCCTCATCATCGAGGAAGAGGCCAGCGTTGCTCGGGTGCGGTTGGTCGAGTCTGACGCCATGGTGGCGAGTAAGATGAACTCCAAAAAAACTCTTCTTCTAATCTCCACTATCTTTGCCTTAATATCTTCTTTATTTTTGTGATCGCTAGCCCTGATGGTGCAGTTGGAGAACCTCTAGCTGGTGGCAAATGCGGCTATGATGGCCATCAATGCTCAGGGCCCTTTCATCAATGCCCGCCTCCATGATGTCCCGGCCTATGTCTAGGAGATCGCCCTCCATGGAATCCGTCGTGGTGCATCGATGGCGCTAGCTGCAGCACAGGTTTAGACTGAGTATGAGCTCCATACCTAGGGACTGGTTTCCCGATGGGCAACAGCCTCGAGGAGCATGAGGAGTTGATCAAGGACTTCGTCGATGCAGCGGAGGCCATCATGGACATTACATCCGCTCAAGATGTGATAAACAATATCTTTGACTAGTTTGTACTTAGGGCAAACTAATTAATGAATAAAGTCTTCTATTTTTCTATGATCATATCTCAATGTACTTTCTGCAATGTCTTGTGTATACCATAATAGTTTCTATGTTGTTTTTTTGCTCTATAGGCGATACATATCGTATCGGCTTTCCTCTCTTTTGGGGTAATTTTTTAGCTAAAGGTGATACCCTTTTGGTACTGGCTATTAGAGCCAATGACTGAACAAATTGGCTATCAAGTATTAATCCAAACGCTAGGATAATATTCCTTCTGACATTTTCCGTTGATCGCTTCTTGATAGGTTGCACTAGAACTCTTTAGACCAAGGATCATTACAACCCATTCAAATAAGCCGATTGCGCCATGGCACCTAAAGCTGTCTTTCTTAGCTATTATATTCTACATTGTCGCCCATAAAAACTAATAACCTTATGCCCAGCTACTGCATTTACCAACATATCGGTTATCGTCATTAGATAACCGTCCATGGGTGTAGCCTTGTACATCTCTGAAATCAATGCAAACTCTTAACTTCCTATTTTCTTATACATAGGAACAACACTCGATATCCACTCTGCATATCGGCACGATCAAAAAAATTTTGCTCCTAGTAATCCTTCAGTCTCCTTTTTGACATCATCAAGAACATTTGGGATAAATCTCCTTGGAGCCTTTTTAAAGGCTGATATCCAGGTCTGATTGGTAACTGATGTTCAACAATTGATTGATCTAGACTAGGCATCTCATAATGTTCCCAAGCAAAACAATCTTTAAATTCCTTTAATAAATCTATCAACTCTTGCTTATACTCAAGATCCAACTTAGCACTTACATACATTGGCTTAGGCCTATTTCCAAAGCCAATATCTATTTCCTCTAATTCATCGGCCGATGTAAAGCCATGTCCTAGTTTACCATCTGTACCATCTATTGGATTATCCATTAAAACAAACTCTTAGAGCCGACTGCTTGGATCGGCTGTTGGCTTTCATCATTGATTTTAATGAAGCCTCCTTCCCATAGCTTGCCAGAAAAACACTCGAAGTCTTCTAGTTCCCAATACATTGGATTAGCTATTGCAATACTTACAAAATCATCAGCATGAACCAGCTCAACATCATCTCCATGCCACTGAATCAAGCATTGATGCATAGTCGATGGTACACAACAGTTTGCATGAATCCAATTGCGACCAAGGAGTAAACTATATGAACCCTTTCCATCAATGACAAAGAATGTGGTAAGTAAAGTCTTACTTCCAATTGTCAATTCAATGTTTATTGCCCCCCTGGTCTTGGATGCATTACCTCCAAAATCCTTAAGCATCATGTCAGTCTCAATCAAATCTCCTGGTCCCTTGCCAAGCTTGCGAAAAGTAGTATAAGGCATAAGATTAACAAAAGCACCTCCATCCACCAATATTTTGCTCATCGGCTTTCCATCAACGAAACCTTTTACACATAAAGCTTTTAAGTGCCGATGCTTGACTAGCTTATCGAATATAGCTTGCTATATAACTATCAACTTGACAACTATCTCCTCGTACTCCGATTCATCAAAATCTGAATAGACTTCTTGGTCTGCTTGAGCTCTAAATTCTGACGGCAACATAAAAGCCATTTGAATATTAGCCAATGGTTGACCCCTATTGGCTATTTGTTTAGCATGCCACATTTAAGGTCTACTAGATGTCTGAGCCTATTCTAGCTCTTTGTTCCTTAGGCATTGTACTCTTCTTTCCTAGCTTCTTGTCAAACCTCCTAGACACCATTGCCCTTCCTGCCAAACATATTCCTCCTCATCACCCTCTTCTTCATAATCAGCCTAGTTTTGATCAACAACTCACTTCCCGAGCCAATCGTGAACACTTCTATTTTTGAAGCACTGATCCATATTATTATGATGATACTCATTTTGAGCACGGACAAACTGGCGGTTGGCTTGAGATTGCCTAAACTCCCAATATTGTTCACTACACTCTAGGCAATTATTTTTGGTAGACAATTTCAAACCTTCATTCCAACAATGTCTGAAAAAGGACAATTCCAATGTGATTCAGCTTGTTTACTTTCATACCTTTCCTCTTCTTGTTGACGCTGGTATTCTTTCTCTTCTAACCAACGTTAATAATCCTTTTCCTTCTACCATTGCCATTTATTCAACAAAATTCAAGATGTGATATGCGGCCTTATTGCCCTATTCCTTGACATCTCTCCCTGCTCATATCGGCTCTTCTGTTGGTTATGACGCCTTTTAATCTCTCTATATTCATCAGCCGATATTTGCATCTTTGGATCGATGGTTCCGGTTTCTTTTGCCCTGGTTGATGTTCAAACTTTAGTCTTTCCTTTGAGCAACTTAACATAGACCATATTATGATCTCTTGGGAAAGGATTATCATTAACTTTCATCTACCGAGGTATATCAAATTTAAGCTTCCCTTGCTGAATAGCCCTCTGTATATGTTGCCGGAAAATTCTGCGCTCGTTAGTAGAATGAGAAGCAGCGTTATGAAACTTGCAGAACTTCTTATTCTTCAACTGATTAGGAGGTAACATAACATGATTGGTGGGTAATTTGATCTATCCTCTCTGAAGCAAGAAATCAAAGAGCTTGTTTGATTTTGTGACGTCGAAATCATTGCTCTCCTCAACTCCTTTTCCCTAAGGATTTGGCACCATTAATATCTTCTTACCCCAATTTCATTCAGCCACAACAATATCTTCTTCTTCATCGTCCTCATCGCCATCATTAACTAAATATGGATTATAAGCTTCAGCAATTACAACATTCTTCTAGAATAGGGTATCTCTTCACATATTCTGGAATTGGCTATTAAGTGCTGCCACCCGTTGAGCCAACTGGCCCAAATTGTCAAACTCTTGCCCAAGCAGCTTCTCTCTCTGCATTGGCAACATTTCTTGAATGACCAAAGTTGCTAGTTGATCATTAGTCAGATTTAATGAAAAGCATAAATTCCTGGTTTCTCAGAACCTCTAAAGAAACTCGACACCCGAATCATTAGTTCTTTGCCTTATGGTCATCAAATCTATAATTTTCTTTTCTCCTATCCTAGTATAGAAATATGTATGAAACTTCTTCTCTAGGCCAGTCCAATTAGCAATGGAATTAACTGGTAATGATAAAAACTATGTGAAAGCTGGTCCTGATAGGGACAGGGAGAAGAAACGAACTCATTGAGCTTCTTCGATGGATGCTTTGCCCAACTGTGTAAGATACCGACTAACATGTTCTATTGTGCTCGTGCTATCTTGACCAGTGAACTTAGCAAATTCTGGAAGCCTGTAATTTATAGGAAGAGCAACCAAATCATACCACTCTAGATACATATGTTTGTACGAAAAGGTCTGCCCTTTTGGTTTTAAACCGAATTGATTTTTCATCATTTCGGTTACTCTGAGCAATAACTCATCAGCATTTGAATCTAGATTTGTCTGTATTTGCTAACCCATCTATAGATTAAAATTTTAGGGACCTTGATACCCCAGATTTGGAATCATATAAAGGGTATTGTAATCTATTCCATAATGATATCCTTGTGGAATCTCTATCTATTGGGTCCTTTGCTGATTTACTGCTTGAAGTCTCTGGTTGTAGATGTTGGGATCTGTATCTCTATGAATCCTTTGAACTGATGACACTATTTTTGAGCCAACAATGGTATTTGACCTAATGTGCTAAAATTAACTACTTGATTCTGATCTTGCCCCATCGGCTGTTGCACAAACTGCACTGATGATCTAGGATTACTTTGTATTTGATTAGTAGTGGTACCTTGAACTTGCTCAGATGAGCTCTGAACTGCCTGGACATCATCATTACCAGTTAGTGCTGCTTCTTGATGGCTAGTATCAGCTTGATTAGTCCCCTGAGTCAATGGATGTGGAATGTTGTAATAAGCTGGTCCAACCTGATCAATTGGACATCCATGAAACACCTCTTTCATAGTATTGTGGAATGTGTTCAAGAAAGTTGTATTATGGTTCAACATGGCATCATGAACATATTTGTTCACAACATATATGAAGAAACGCCTATCATCAGCTTCATCTGTATCTGATTTCCCATGCATCAAAACTCTTGGTAGTGGATATTTCTAGATGACCTTGTTGTCATGTGTCTTGGTGTAGGACAATATACACTTGTTCTGAAATTTTTCTATAGCTTTACTGATGACATCTTTATCCTTATCAGGTAGGTCTTCATAAGGTACCATAAGAATGTCTCTATTATCATGAGCTGCCATGACGATTGTGGGGTCCCACCGGGCGTGCCAGAACACGTGTCAGCGTGAAAATGTGGTAGCCACACCGGGTGGACACGCAACAAGCCAGAACGATGTGGAGATCTGCCTGGCTTCAACACAGGACTAGTTGACCCTGTGAATTCCCAAGGGCGTACCAGTCAATTTGACCTGCAATTGATAAAAAGAGAAAGTTTATCAGTAATTTTGGATGGAACATGCTGGTTTTGCCCAGACAGTTCTAAGTGTGCCACTTTGGGAGTAGCTAGATGGGAAAATTGACTAAATAGCTGATACAAGAAGAAATCGACTATTAAGGACTGTAATGCTCGTGGGTCATGATTGATTTTATAGTAATGAATACAATGCACCCAGTTTTAATGATCCTTTCCCTTAAGCTATTAACATGTATGCGTCAAAGATATATCACTGGCTAAATTAGATTTGATCAAATACATGGTATAAAGCCAATGAATTCAGTGAAAAGGGATATACCACATAAACAATCGACTGTTTAATATAAACAGACCTATGAACTGTCTAGATCTAATACCACCAATAGTGAGGTTCGACCGAATCAATGCAGCTATGATGATAATAGTAATCTAGAACCAGAAAATCCATAGAACCGACCATACTTCAATAGGTCTATTAAAGCGTGCCATATCTGTGAAAGCACAAGCGAATCAGCTAAAATAGCCAATTCAGGTAGAAAAGGGATTACAACATGTGAACAATCGACTATTTAATATGGACAGATCTATAAACTCATCAAATCTAACATATTATCCTTAACAGTGGGGTTCGACTAGATCGATGGCAGCCATGATAAAGATAACAGATCAAACCTTTAAAATAAACAGATCTATTCACATTTAATAGAATCATGAAGACACACTATAAGCGTTAAAGTACTAGCAATCGGCTATTTAGTCGATGCAAGCATAACAAACAGCCAAGGTCATGCCTGGTCGAAAGCAAATCTACCAACTAGCATACTCCGATTTAAAGTTCTAATAGTGGAGATCGACCAGATTGTTACAGCCATAATAGCAAGCTATAGACCAGATTCAACTAGCTAGTAAACCTTCTTAAGATCAGACATGCCTTGGCCATGTACTATGCATGATCAAGATCGAAGTAGAACGGCCGATAATACATAATCTGTCGTTTAAAGTAAGAACTATCACAATGTGACAAAGTAAACGATGGACTAAAAGGATGTGTGGCCGATCTAGATTGATCTCAATCGGGCAGGTTGATATTGCTGAAACTAATGACAACAAGAACATCAGCAAGATCAGTAACTTAATAAATCTACCCGAAGGATGCCACCCTTAGGTAGAGCCGATAACTTGACCTTAATCTAATTCGAGCATTGGAGGTCGAACTTAACCGATGTAGCCATACTTGAACTAGATAAGGATTGATAACTAACTTATACTAGAGCTCATAAGAGGTCAGCCAGACCGATGCAGCCTTACAAGAAAAAAGTATAAGCCATGATGGTACTTACAGACATGCTAGAGGTCGACCGGATCGATGCAGCCCTACTTGTTGAAGAACTCGCCGAGATCTACAGTACTCCTACTCCTAATGGTTGGCATGAAGCTAAAAAAAGTAATTGGTATTGATTGATTTGATCCCTCTGACAATAGCTAGGGTCAAATATTTATACCCGGAACTTAAATATGAATCCTACTCAAACATGACTTATTACAATCTTTGAAATAAAAGAAAACATTCCTAATTTAAGATAACTTGGACCCTAATCCTTTCCTTTTTGTAGAGTCTGACATATTTTCCTCTCGCGACGCCATCTATACGTAATCCGTTGATGTTATTTGCTGACATCATCTATAAAATAGCCAATTTCCGATACTGCATCAAAACCGGCTGATATCGATTCACATCTGATCGATCTCTTGATGATACAATCTTGGAAGCTTTGAGTTCCCGTGTTCTTCTCTTCCCAAATTTTGGTATAAACACAAATTCACAGCATATTTAGTTCCTTGTATACATTCATGCCACTTGCATCTTTTTATTTAAAAAATCTCTCACCATGATCATGCTCTTTCATCTCTATTTGAATAAATCTCTATAATGCTTTCATGTTACCCTTTGTTTACTATAGTATGTTTAGGTTTGGAAGTATATTTATACATATTTTAAAGTAAGCATGGTGCTTAGTTTAAACTAAGAGGTGTGTGACCTTATTTCCAAAGGCTTTTTATATTAAGCGTGGTGCTTAGGTTAAAATGTCTTCCTTAATCAAATTAGACATAGAGTCTGGTTTGGTTATTGAACTAAAACTTGCTGTAGTAGGTACTGGTTATTTTGTTGGACTAACCCCTACATAAAACTTTCAAATTCAATCTGGGTAAGTCAAGAGATGAATTCACATCGAAGATAAATCAAGGCATGTGATGAACTCCAACAACTCTGCGCAAAAGAAGACATAGCTCATACTTCATTGAAGGAAGAACTATGAGTATCAAAATTCATTCACTTTGTCTTTTGCTGCAAGTTACCTTTGCCTTGAACCATGCTTGAATGCAGTGAACAAATAAAAATTCATTATCAAACATGATAAACAAACTATGCTAAAGTAATTCAAAACCACCTTCATTAGCTTAGATGAGAACCACACAAATTATGGATAACAACCCATATTTCAAATTTGTTGTATTCCCTCAGGTATGTGTCCATTAACATTTTGTAGGAAAGAAGCTATGCCTATTCATGGTTTGGTATGAATCTATGAACTCAAGCTGAACCACCACTTCAGCGATGGGACAAAGAAGAAGAAGACGAGTGCCATAAAAAGAATCTACAATAAAAGCACCCACTCATAGAAAGTGGATGAACAAATCAACATGCCACAAGTAACGTCAAAGGCAACCAAGCATTGAGCCTTTCTAGGACTCAAGCCAGGAGGCTAATGAGAAGTGGGGTGCAACTCACCTCATATTAGCCAATCTAATGCCTGCTTTCATCACCTTCAATCACTACATCTTGGTGTATATTCTTGTGCCAACAGACATCAGAAATCAATGGAGGTCTATCGATAGTGTCTCATGAAATCATGGGCACAAGAAGACATCCCTAAGTCATTGGAGATGAAGCTTTCATGCAAATATGAATGAGGTTCCTTCTTTGACAATCAAGACGGCCAATGTATCATTAACAAACAAAGAAGAACAACTTTTTGCCACGTTGTTAAACAATCAGGGAGGAACTTGAGTTGCATCTCCAATGAACCCCAATTTGTCAACCAAGACTCAACAAAAATCAAGAAAGGTTGATGGAAGAAGAGCATGCAATTTTCTGTATCCTCATCTCTAGGATCGAGGCTTAATACAAGGAAAGGTCCTGGTTAATGGACTATGAGTTCTCGTCAATAGGTAAATCGGATAAGCCTCCTTTGAGTATGTTTGTCACTAACCATTTCAATAAAAAGAAGGAAAACATAAGGTATATCCAACCAAGCATTATGCAACATAGAATCACATTCATAGGAGAATTCTATCATCCAAACTTGATTCTGCATTTCACAAAATTCAAGTATGGGGGATGGAGTTCTTCAAAACATCTCATGCCATGTTGCTGGATTGTCTTGGTTATCCCGACCTTTATGATGTGCTCAACTTGCTACATCTCTAACAAGTAAAATTTTTAATAATCATGGTCTTTTGGGTCACCATACACATTCTTGTTTCTACTTGAATAAATCTCTTGAGTCTTTCAAGTTTCCTTGTTTTGTTATAAGTATGCTTTGGAATACTATTTAGACATAATCATTGGATCAAAATATACTTGTATAGAATTTGGTTGTATATGTGGACTAACCCTTGTAGGAAAATATTCAAATTTTATTGGGAATGTTAGGAGATCATTCACAGAAACAAATCAAGGTTTGAGGTATTCTTCAAAACAATTTTGCACATCTTTGCCTGAACCTTGTTAAAAATTTGAACTAGTGGTGAATAATAAAGGCATATTATTTAAAACATGGGATATAGATTGACCTTTAGCTCTATGACAACACTATCCTTGCTTTGAATCATTTGTATACTCCTTCGGGTATGTGTTGTCCACTAATCCTTTGTAGAGAAGAAACAATGAGTAGAGCAGAAGGTCCAAACAGAATGACAAGATCCACAAAAGAAAGAACAAAAAGATGACATGACAAAAGAATGAGAAAGGAGTGCGACATAGGAGACAAGATGCTCATGAACAGCTCAAGCAATGAAAGCTTCAAGCAGGAAGAGAAGACCACCACAAGTCATCTACCCTTCATCACATGGTGTCATTCCGCTCTAATAATGAAGGAAACATCTTAAGGTAAGTGGTCATAATTTTCCTCTTGATCTTGGTATGCACATAAATGAAGACACAAACACGTTTGAGTTACAACTTTGCTTGATTCAATCGGATTAACTCAACATGTTTTGTTCCTTAATTTTGTTCATAGCACCACTTTCTTGATCTCAGTCTTAACCAAATGAGCTAAAATGTTGCATATCTTAGCTTTGGAAGATGATAGTCATAACCATGTAAAGTTTGATACATTATAAAGATGGACAATCCTTTCATAGGTTAATCAACTCCACTCTTTTTGTCATCCTTCTGATCTTATCACCCAGGTTACAAGAATAAATAGTGCACATAACATTAACTCTATCATGATTCAATGTGCCTAAGGCTAGAGAAGAGTAAATAAAGTTTTGGTTCTATTGGTGTTTTTCCGCCAATAGAGCCCATGCACTTGATCTCTACCTTGTCTTTATGAGCAAAACACACTTCTAGTAAAGTGTGGGGGAGTCAATCCCCCAAATTATATAAGTGGAAGTTCTGAATTCGACAACAGACTCATAATCATTGATGAGAGGATAGTTGCCATCCAAGGTATGTTATATAATCACACACAATGGTAGGCTACTATGGGATGCGAGGTGGTTAGCCTCTAGCAACAACAGCAATAGCAACCCTAGAACTGGGAGGCTCTATTCCAGCATCTCCACATTCGGCCATCACATTGAGAACCACGACAACAACCAGCTTTGGGGAGAGGCACCCCATTGTATCGAGCCAAGTATTTTCTTTCCCTTTTTATTTTATTATTTTTAGGTTTCCTTAATAAAAAAATATGAATAACTAAAAACAAAATAAATAGTTATCCTTATAATAAGTATATATAGTCATAGTTATAATGTGTGATCTAAAAATGAAAACAAAATAAACAGAGTGTGTCTAGATTGGTTTAATTTGTTGTTAAGAGCCGAATAAAATAAAATGGACTCTGAAGATGATCTTTAAAAATGAAAATGATGAATAGTTGCTCTGTTGTAATTCCTTTTAAGTACCTAGTTTTCAGCCTTGAATTCTCTCGAGTTTTGGATAAGATTGTTTTGATATAAGGATTTACTCTGAACTTGAAACTCATGGGTAGCATATGCTTGATCTAAGTCTAGGTAATTGATTGATATGATATGAGAAGGTCTGAGCTACTATTTTTCTTGTTCCAAGTGACACTAAAGTTCTGGAGATTTATCTTTTGAAAAACACAAAAATGCTATGATGAGTTCCTATTTGACAAAGTTTGAATTCTTACTAGAGCCATATATGTTATTTAGGCTAGAAAAACTTCCACATAAATGCTGCTTGTTTTGCATTGAGTTTTGTCAAGCTTTGTTGACCCTTATGAGAGGTTTGTCATGCTCTTAAAATCAAGATCATGTACACTCCACCCACATATGCACTACTCCTACACTAGGGGTAGGCATAAAAACATGCCTTCCATCTAGATCCACCCAAAAATGTTCTACTCCTACACTGGGGGTGAACACAAAACATGCTTGTTAGGTTTTCCATCCATCAAATAAATGCTCCAAGTTCTCATTGCTATCTGTCAAAAGTTTTGTTACAGAAAAAAGACATAGGGCTATGCAAAAGTTATTCATAAAAAAATGAAAAAAGAGTTGAGAAAAAAATGGACAAGTGTCCGAGATATTTAAAACAATAGGTACTTAGATGCCCGCCTAAAACAGAGAAATGAATAAGATAGCCCCTGTTCTCTAGCAAATATTTTCAAGTTTTTAAAAGAGAGAGATAAGTTTTCAAGGAGCAAAGTAGAATTAGGTTAGCCACCATATATATTCACCATATATCCACACACATGCACATCTTGATTTGATTGTATGACTCAACTCTGTTTGGATCCGAGGTTTGACTTTACAATATATGTATTGCAAGTATGCTCTTTCATGCTTTCTCCCTACCTATGAACTCCACATAAGCCTTAGTGGTAGGAAAGAAAAAAAGGCAACAATGAGTTATGCCTTGGTGAGGATCCACAAATACCATATATATTGAGAGACTTGAGAGTGTCATACAATGGATTCTCTGAGTTTTATCTTGGAAACTTATAAAAAACCCTAGAACAATGGTGGAACAAAGAACTTGAGATATAGTGCTTGACTTGATTGTTCTGTCTTTCAATTACTCAAGACCCAAGTGAAGGCTAAGAAGCCCCATGGTTGAAGGTAATATGGGTAAGTTTGAAAGTCAGATTAGTTTATTCTAATCCAAAAGAGATTTTTTATTGAACACTTGTGTACTTATGAGGCATGAAAGCATTGTAGCAACTCCTGATTCATTGTTCAAGTTTAACTTTTCTCAGGGACTAGCAAAGGTTAAGTGTGGGGAGCTTGTTGACGGTTGTTAACACCAATCATAAACCATCAATATATCATGCATATGTACTTAATTTCATCACCAAATAAAGGAATAGGGGTTTAAGCTAATGAATTCCATGAGCTTTGGTGAATATGTGAATGCAGGAGGACTTATCCAAAAAATAGGCCCTAGGACCACTGTCATACTCTCCAAACAAGCAAACCGACATTAGAAAGAGATTTGGCTCACAAAAACCTATAGAAAACAACTCAAGATGGAGTATAGAAGCTTCCACCAGAGGGTGGGCCCACCTATCATAGAGATAGGCCGGTTGGACCCACCTATAGGATGGCCGGCCTATGGGTCCCACCGGTCAATGTCTCCTTTCTATGTCGGTTTCCCACTGCCTTTGAGAGTCCATCTTCGTCGTTGATCAAGGTCGGTTCATCCAATGGTGATCGAGGGAGTTGACGCGGATCAATGATGTGACGATTCCTTGCCCCTTACTCCACCTTGGCCTATATATAACAACCCCTACCCCTCTCAGTGGAGCCATCTTAGAAACCTTAATTCATATCTCTCATTTAGATCAACACACACTAGGAGGATTAGGTCTAGAACTCTCCAATGTAGTAGATTAGTAGCTTGGGAGTGAGGGTCGAGTTGGGCTCATGCTTAAGTTCCGAATCTAGTCTTGGAGGCTTGGCAAAGCCTTGTATCTTCACTTCTACATCTTGTAAGACTTATTATCAATTTATCATATTCCTATCTATATGGCTATGCTTACTTTGAATATATATCTTGCTTAGTTAAACGTTATCAATACTTTTGTGTGTGGGTTCATAAAGCACTTAGCTTGCTAGTTTACTGGTTAGGCTAAGTAGCCAAGCTTTGTGTAAGCATGGTCCTTATACAATGATCTACCTATGAGTACACCATGTTCCCTGGTTGTGTGGTAGTAGTGGGTGGTGACAGTCCTGTCTATCCTTTGTAGTCCACGCCGAATTGAATAGGTTCTTAAATTGTAGGACCGTAGTCGCATCAGTAGAGTTATCTATTATGGGTGCTCTACCATCTAAGCAGTGTCTCAAAGTGCACAAGAGTAGAGTTAGTCTTAGCTATAGTTGGGTGTATATATACTTTGACCATGTAATAAGAATGTTACAGGAACCTACCTCACCTGTTACTCTCTCGAGTTGACTAGTTTACATTATCTTAGTGATCTATCCCCTAAGTGTCATTATGCTTTATTCCTATCATTACATTCACCCCTTCTTTGGCTATGTTGGTATGTTGATTGGTAGACATTCCTCCTATTACTCAGTAAGTCTTTACTCTATTATTTCCCTATGGTAAAATATAAATAACAATACCTAGAATACTCCTGATAAAATGCTACAATGGTATTCTATGCGCTTGTGGAATCCTTGATATTCTATTTGCGTTAATAAATACCAATAGATGGCACAAGTTAAATTAAAGTGGACAGAACTACCTCATCGCAAAAAGAGCCAGAGGCAGGCAACCATTCTCTGAGAAGCAGAGGAATAGGCATCACCACAACCTAGAAAGAGCTAGAAGAAGGCTCGCAGTGTCCTAGAAGCAGAGGAACAAGCATCACCACAGTCGAAGAAGATGCAGAGGAAGGCGAACAATATCTGAGAAGGAGAGGAAGAAGCAACCAAAGCTATGCTAGCCCTAGAGTTTGGGAATTCTCATAGGTGGACTCGAATGGCCCGCCGACAGCAGCAGCAAGAGGAGAGTGCTGAAATGGAACTTAGGGAGGAGGAGCTCATTAAGGAACAACTACAACAAATGACTGAGTTCTGCTCCAAAAACATGACCAGTTGCTTTGCACCTTCCTAGATCAAAGTTGTAGTTACTCATGGGGGCACGTGTGCTCGCACTCATGGAGGTTCAATGTGTGCCACAATTGGTGGTATGAGGAGCAGTCGAGGAGGTTTGATGTCTGCCAATGGTGCTATGATGAGGAGTAATATTGAGAGAAAGAAAGAGGTAGTTTAGTTCTATGACTTTCGGTATTATAGCTCAAAGAAGATACATCGCATCAGGTTCTGTGATATTGAGTTCTGCTTTCCACTAGTCAAAGAGCCTAGCACAAAATCATAGTTCTAGACTGTGACTCAGTAGAGTTTCTTTAGGAGCTACCATGCTAGAGGGATGGCACTAGCAGACCAAAGGATACTTGGTTGAGATGAGCTTGAGAGATCAGTTGGTATACCCATCCGGCCCCTCTTTGAGTGGTTTCTAGGCTTCATTCACCTTGTCAGTGAGGTTGATCGAATTGTGATAAGCTAGGTGTGTCAGTTCTATGCAATAGTGTGGATTCATCTAGAGCATGACTACATTGCTTTTATGCCACTACTACAGATTGACTTGTCACCAGTGTTTTCCTAAACGCTAAACGGTAAACAGTCGGTCACCTACTATTTAGCCATTGTTCGAGCAAAATGTCCCATTAAACGGGCTAAACGGCCAATTAAACAGGGTAAACGGGTGATTAAATGGAAATGGCGCACCACCGTGTAGCGTTTACACGGTGTTTAAATGGGCTAAACGACCGTTTAGGCGAACAGTGCTTGTCACTATCACCACTTTCACTACCATAGCAATAGAAGCGACTATGTTTTACTTCCACCACCGGTTGGACCGATAGCAAGGGCTCCTACTAAAGGAAACTGGCAGTTGAGACTTCTACCATCGATAGATTAATAGTAGCTATGACAGTCATATTTTCTCCATCGCATGAAAAGCCGAGCCGACTGGATAGGCATTCTGGACGCTGGCCCTACATGACCGTTTGGTCTACCGATGGTAGTAAATTTAGTGTGAGTTATTTCTCTATTTTCCAACTACCCACAACATAGTTGCGTCACCATTCCACTTCTCCATCTTGAAGGTTGGCGCATTGTTCCTCTCTCCATTGCACGCCTCGCGCCATGCCGCCGCCACCTCCTGCATGGCTGATGCATTGTTCCTCTTGTAATTTGTGTGAACCATTGCACGCCTCACAACACATCGTCGCTAGATCCAAAGGCAAGGGTAATGCTTTCGCACTGCACTGATGGATCTTTGTTGGATTATTTTCCTCTTTAGTGATCTCATTACTAAGGAAGCTCTCATCCTACTACACAATAATGATCGCAGACTCTTCAAAATGGAGGCGGCCCCTAACAATAGGAATGCACTGGCTAGGCTCATAGAAGATGTTGTTCTAGAGATCCTCTGCTTCCTCCCCACCTGCTCCTTGTTGTGCTACAAATGTGTTTGTTGCTCCTAGAATCGCCTCATCTCCAACAATCATAAGGTGCTGCCCTAGATTGTGGTCGGCTTCTTCTACGATAGCGAGAAAGGTGAGCGAAACTTCACCAGCATCACCAGTGAATGCCCAGACTTGTCCTTCTTGTCCTTCCCCATTGACAAAGTAGCTATCTTAGATTGCTGCAATGGCCTCGTCCTATGCTTGTGCATTGAGGCTGCTAGATCCTACTATGTCATCTCCAATCCGACAACCAAGAATTTGCGGGTACTACCGCCTAGCATCCATGCTGTTGGTCACGCTCGATTGGGGTTCGATTCGATAGCCTCCTCGCACTTCCATGTGATTGAATTTATGGAGGAGGAGGACGTTGAGTGCCTAGGTGTGGAGATCTACTCGTCTCAAACTACAGCATGGATCTATCAGGAATCTAAATGGGGCTAGGACATTGATGATGTGATATGTTCAAGATCAGCAAGTGTGTTTCTTAACTATTATTTCCACATTATGGGGTACTCTCTAATACTTGTTGTGGATATGGAGGGAAAGACATGGAGGAAAATTCCTAGGCCTCATGGTACTTTACCCTCCATCCATCAAGCTTAGGGTCACTTGTGTGTATGCACTATTGGTGGTGTTAGTGGTCACAATATGTCCCAGCTTTCAGTCTAGATCCTTGAAGATTATGCTACTAATAAATGGACATTGAAGCATATTGTCAGCACACTAAAGGTGTTTGGAAAGACTAATATCCAATTTGGTTACATGGATTATGATTTAGCCTACATAGACATTATAGCTCAAGATCAATTATCGTGTATGACATGGACTGAAGAAAAGTTCATGTCATCCCTGCTAGTGTTGACAATAGCTATGGTAGATGTAAAGTCCTAGCATGGTTCATGAGTAGACCTTAGTTTCTTCCTTATGTTCCCTTGTTCTTTTTCTTGGAGTCATTAGCGGAGTAGTGAATAAAGCTCCATTTGATGTATCTCTATGTCATGACATGTTTAAATAGACCAATGTTGTTTGATTGTCTTTGGCCATGTTAATTTTGTCTAGGATGGATGTTGTCATTATTGCAGCTAAACTAGTGTGCCATCTTATTTTGTTGTGTTTCCAAATTGGTTTATTTCTCTAGCGTGAATAGTACATTATGGTGGTGTTATAGCTCCTGTCGCCATTTCATATGGTGATTCAGTGTTAGTGTGACATCGCCCTACTCTAAGAGGAGGAAGCGTGACAATGAAGAAGGAAGAAGCACTATAGTAGTACAATACTTATATTAATTTCTAATGTTATGGGTACATGGGGAATGCTGATGAGGGCACTCCAAAAAACTACACAAAAATGACACCTTCAAAAGCACTACAATGCACCCGCATTATAGATGCTCCTCAAATGTGGTAGGGAATCAAATGGTCCATGTCGTCTGCCCTGCTTTGTCACCCGTGTGACTCGTGTGGGTGGCCATGGATGTCGTATCATATGCTTGAGTCCACATCATCATTAAGTCCAGTTTTAGATGAGGATGAAATGTGGCAGGGAATCAAATGTGCTAGGGAATCTAAACCGCATCGTGTTCAATGCTCTGTCACCCGTGAATCACGTGGGTGGCCGCGGATATCACGGACCTTGACTGTTGCCTTCCCCATGCATGTCTTGAGGTGGGGCTATTTAAGCCAAGGTAAGCTAGTTTGCCATCAGTTGTGCTCATTCCACACACCTTCTTCCTCCAAGAACCGTCTTTAGTTTTAGTGAAAGGAAGCTTTTGAGCCTATCATCCATCTTCATCACCATGGTGCTCGTTCTTCAACTTCTCTGGTAGTAGCACCAATGATGGAATAAGGCCTTGAAGATTGGATTTCTTTCATGTTTGGGGTGCAGTGATGCATGGCTGCTTGTCTGGCCTCGGTGCTAGTGGAATTTTTGTGAAGATATAGGGAGGATCGCCGCCTTTGGTATGTTCGGGGGTGATTCTCTCTTCCATTTCAGTGGAGGAGTCAGACACATGGGCATGTCTCCTTGTGCTTTCCACTGCAACCCTTGCCTACATAGGGGGATGCAAGTGGAATCTTTGCGAGGTGGGTGTCGCGTCAGCTCTCTTCATCAGAGCAGCCTACGACTACAACTCTATTGTTTGAAACTCTGCTCTATGCCCCTTCTTGGGTGATGTTAGTGGAAGTTTTGCGACATCATAGTCGAGTATAGGTTGTTTTATTGTACACCTAGTAGTCTTTGATACACAGCTTTATTATTGTACACCTTTTGAATGTACGTAACCTACTGGACTTATGAATAAAGATTTACTTTTTTAATGAAATGTTGGCTCATGTCATTGTGGTACTCACATTCCTATTTTTATTCTACTGCGGCGGTGAGCGACCGGGTGGACAAGACCCTTCAGACAAGCCACGTGGTGTAGTCAATTTTCTTTGTCCAACTTGCAACGCCATTTCTGGGAGAAGCGTGCTCCACTAAGATCATGGGAGATGTGGCCTCGCCTTAGCTCCTGCTCTTGCCTGGTGTAATTGTAGGGAAATCCAATGGACGCCTAGCTCACCTATATATATCCTTTGATAAAAGGGTCGTGTATCCTGACCCAAAAGGTGCCTCATGATCATTGGTGAGCTGGTGGTGCATGAGTCCAAATGCTGGCAAATGTTCATGGACAGGGAGGTCAATGAGGCCACCCTGGGCAATGCCATCCTAGCTTTCCTAAAATGGTCACAGACTATGATTACTTTAAATAGAAAGGATAACTTCGACCACAATCTATAGCCGGGATGTTTTCCCCTTGTCCTTGACCCAATCATCGGCAAGACCTGCCTGTCTCATGTCCTCATGGATGGCGGGAGCGGTCTTAACCTCCTCTATGCTCAGACCTACGATGCAATGGGACTATCATGAGCGGCGATGCGGCCATCTGGTGCTTCGTTCCATGGAGTCATACCCAGACTTTAGGCCATTCCCCTCGGGCAAGTCGACCTAAAGAAAAGAGGTCGACGGAGGGCACAATGCCGCCGGATCTATCCTACGACACTTTAGCCACAAAAATAGAGTTGAACTGGGCTAAGCCACGTGGGTTGATGCCTAGGCAAGGTCACGTGACTATGGCATTCAAACGTTTAGATCATCGGTAAGCACGACAAGACGGTGGTGCACAAAACAAAATAAATTAAGAAACATGAGCTGAGATAATTTCTTTATAAAAAGGCCCTAGCTAGGTACAACCTAAGGCCCTTGGCCACCGCCGCGGAGGATGTCCTCCACATTCACAGTGAAGTCACTAACTAGCTTGGCCCGCTCTGCCTGCCCGGCGTGGCTTGGGAACCCGGGCTCCTTGTTGGTGGCCCATAATGCCTAAAAATAACCACCAACTCCCGCATTAAATCCTCCCATATAAACACCAAACTTAGTATTAGGGTTTATAACTAACAAATTCCATGAGTATTAGGGTTTATAAACACCAAACTCGTGGAATTGGTGATCCTTAACGCATAAAAATAACCGCCAATTCCATGAGTTTTTCATGTGCTTGCTCCTGGTTCTACACTTGTTTAAACAAGCAATTTAAAAAGAACCAAGTTTCACACTTAGAGTAAAATTTGAAAGTGAACATGATTATAGCTCTTTGAGATTGGACTGCATAATCTTTATTCCTTACATACACTTAGTGCTTGTGGGAAAAATATCACATAGGAAAAACATATTGACTAAGTTGTTGTGAAGTGAGTTATGGCTTTGAAATGGAAATCCAACCTTTTCTATTCAAAGTACTTAGAGAATTTTCTTTTTATAAAATGTCAAATTACATAGTTTCTCACATACTCCTCAATGGTAAAGAAATTCCTACCAATGCCAAATATCATGATAAAACCTTCTACATATGCTACTTGTTTTTGTGTTTAGCTTTGTCAAACTTTGTTAACCCATGTTGAGAAAGTTATCATGCTTTTAAAATCAAGATCACGTACATGCCACCAAATAAATCACTACTCCTACACTAGGAGTAGGTGCAAAAACATGCCTTTCACCTAGACCCATCCAAAAATGTTCCACTCCTACAATGGGAGTGAACAAAAATATGTTTGTTAGGTTCCATCAAAATAAATGCTCTAAATCCTTGTTGATAGCTCTCTCAAAAGTTTTGTTGCAAAAAGATGCATGAGGCTATCATCTAAAAGAAAAAAAAGAGAAAGAAAAAGGAGAAAAAAGGAAAGAAAAAAATAAAGAAAAATAGATGAAAATAATAAAAGAAAGATGAGAATAAAGATAGCCCATGTTCTCACAAAAATTTTCCAAGTTCCAACAAAGAGAGAGATGTGTTCTAAAGAGCATAGTAGAATTAGGTTAGCCACCAAATATCAACCAAATGTTCCACACACATGCACATCTTGATTTGTTTGTATGACATCTTTCCCCTCAGATCCATTGTTTGACTTAGCAAAATATGCAATGCAAGTATGCCTTTACACTTTCCCTACCCAAACTCCACATAAGATTCTTAGGAGTAGGAGGAAAAAGAAGGCAATACTATGATATGCCTTGGTAAGGAACCAAACACCATTGAGCGATTTGAGAGTACCATTCGAGTACATGTGAACTATTCTTTTATTTCAAAGAAAATGGGATGAGATGACTTTGTTTCAGAGCCGTTCCACTTTTCAACCACTCAAGAAGATATGTTAGCCATTCCACATATCCTAAGGTATGAGGTGAAGTTTTGGAATAAACATTATGCTAGCCCATATCTTGAATAGTTATGTTTATGTTTACTTTATCCTCAACCTTTGCTCGGGATGAGCAAAGATCTAAGTGTGGGGGAGCTTGTTGGTGGTCCTTAACGCCTAAAAATAACCACCAACTCCTGCATAAAATCCTCCCATATAAACACCAAACTTAGTATTAGGGTTTATAACTAATAAATTCCATGAGTTTTGGTGATTGATCAATTGCAGGAGGATATATTAGGAAAACATGGAAAAATACTCAAAGTGCGCATTCAAACAAAGCGTAAAAGCATATTAGCGCAAAGAATAGATGAGAAGGCCCACCTACCTATCACATCTGTGTGCAAAACCCACCTAGACGTAGCCTAGGACCAACAACGAACTGCCATGCGGAAGGCGATCACGGGGAGGCCACACCTGGGTATGGCCGCACCTAGGGTGCGCCCACACCCCAAGCTATGCCAACCGCCTCAGGTTCCACATGGCATCCTCTGGTGGTCTTCCCTATGTCAGTTGCATGGGGACATGCTTGGAAAGTGCCTCCAAACCAACCATGCCATGGCTATAAATAGATGAGGGAAGCCTCCTCATTCCACAGACCTACACTTGTCTCCATTCTTCATCTATATTTAGTAGTAGTGTCCCTCTAGGTGCATGACACCTAGTTGTAAAAGAAAATAGGGAGAGAGGAGAGGAAGAGAATGGAGGAGGAGTCAGGTTTGTCGGATCCTCCTCAACTTTGTACCTCTACGGAGCCGACTCTATTCTTGAGTGATATCCAGGTTATACATTGGTAATTCCAAGCTTTCTATTTGATTAAGTTGAAGTCTTACTTCACTTTACTTATGGGAACTCCGCTCGACCGAGTGCTCTAGTTATCACGTGAGACTAGAGTACTAATCAATAGTGTAGACGAGGTGTCTAGACTATAGGTTACTTGAGTTTGCGCCCAACCCTATGGATAGTTGTGATAGCCACAGAGGTGACAGCTCTGACCAGGCCTTTGTAGCCCACCATGTTCATGTTGGTGTTTCCATAGAGCTTTTTGGCAGCCTGACCATGATCACCTCTTCCTAGTCTTTTCGAGGATCGAAAAGGTACTATTGCTCTAAAGTAAGTGAGTTTAGTAAGCCTAAGTTTTGTTTATCTAGTCATCTTGGGAAAACCTTAGAAAACCCCTCTCTACCCACAACACACTTCTCCCTTGGATGACCTTGATCTTTTCTAGTTCACTTCACATTCCCCATGGAAATTGATACCTAGGAATACTCTGGGTGAAAGATATAGCAGTATCCGTGCGCTTGCAGATTTATCTGTTTGTGAAACAAATACCAACACTCCACCCGACAGAAGTCCTGGGCGGTGTGGAGCTGCATGGCGTGCTCCACTAAGATCGCATGGGAGATGCAACCTATTTAATGAAAATGAAAGTCACACTGAGACTGGCCTTTAGATAGTTTGAAATGTGCAAGTGAATGTAAATCGCCTCGTTTTCCACTTCCCATCATCTTCGCCGCACCGTCGCTCATGACCCACGTGGTTTCGTGAGCTAGAGCAGTTCTGGCTCACGAATGCAATCTAGATGTGGGAATAGATATCCTCATTGCTATGCTTTTCCTCTTCCTCCCACTGCTCCTAGGGGGATGTTAGAGGAAGTTTCACAAGGTTGTTCCCCATCTCCATTCTCCTATTTAGTCGTGTATGGGTTACCCCCACACTTGTAAGGTCTTTACAAATGGAAGAATGTTGTTGCATCTAGCTCCATCATTGATTGAATGTATTAAGGAGATAGATGCAAATGAACCTTATCCAAAGCAAAACAAGTTATGAGGATCATTGGAATGCCGTATTTCAATTCCTAGACCAATAGATTGTATGTAGGGTATAAGATATTAATGGAAGATTTATTGTTGAATGTTGGACTCAGTTCTAGTTTATTTTGTACTTAGGCCACTCTTAGTGGAGAGTTTCATTATGTTGTTTCCAAGACGACCACATCATATAGAATAAAATGAAATATGGATGAAACACCCCTTCTCAATGGAGAGTTTTATTCTAAACTTTAGCAGGAGGAAACCAAATAGGCCCTTAATCTAACATTTTTCTAGTTATAGTCGGGTAGAATGAGTGATGGTTTACAATCAGGTAGAACGAGTGACGCCCTCAACCAGGCAGCAATCGCTGCTGTCCGTGGTGACAATTGTGCGGTGGCTCCTCAAACATCTTCGTAGGACCCATTCACCATCGCCGGTAGCCTTCACCGCTGCCTACATACGGTCTCGTTGGTAATACTTTCATAAATTTCCAAGCCTACGCATTTTTACAAAGTTGTGCATAGTTTCCATTCCCGCATCTGAAAAGGGTTGCTTACAAAGCATGCTCCCCACCCTGTGTCTTTCTCCTCGCCCATAGCTTTTTTTCCTCATCGTCGCTCCTTGCTCCCTAGTGCTAAACTGCATGATCGCTCCTACTCAGTGGGGTGCAAACCATTACTCACCACCGACAAGCTAGTACCCCATGGTAGTATGCCTCACCAATAGGGCCTACACAGATCCATCGGTGACTAGTCTACTACTCATCACCATCGTGGCCGCCAATCCCGCAAGATCCAAAGGCAACTTCCCTCCATCTTTCTTGGATTTTTATTCCCCTCTTCACTCATTTGAGTACGAAACAAGCTTCCATCTATTTACTAAGGAGGTCATGATCCAATCTCTATAGGTGCTCCTTCTTTGATTAAAACGACAATGCAACTGCTTCCATTGCTGGCCTTGCTCCACTAGATCCTAGTCAAGAACTGAAGATGGAGGGGGCCCCCAACAAGAGGAACGAAGTGGCCGTCCTCATAGACCATGTCATCGTCCTCATCCTCCAATGCCTCACTGCCCACACTTTGTGCAGCTACAAGTGTGTCTGTCGCTCCTAGAACCACCCCATCTCTGAATCCAAGTACCGTAAGGAGCTGCCCTAGATTGTCACCGGATTCTTCTATCGCAGCTGGAAAGGCAAACGCAAGTTCATCAGCATCAACGGTGAATACCCCTCCTTGACCTTCTTGCCCTTCCCCATTGAGGATGTTGTGATCTTAGATTGCTGTTGTGGGCTCATCCTATGCTAGAGCATTGGGTTTCGCTATGTTGTCTATAATCCGATGACTAACAAATTATGGTTATTGCCGAATAATAGCCATTCTTTTGGTTCAGCTTGCTTGGGGTTCAATCAGACAATCTCCTCGCACTTTCATGTGATTGAATATGGGAAGAAGAGGGTGGGTGAGTCTGTAGGTGTGAGCATCTACTCATCTAAGAGTGCAGCATGGATGTTTAAGGAATCTAAATGGGGCGAGGGTGTTGTATGCACATATTCGACAAGTGTGTTCCTTAATGGTTCTATGCACTGGCTGGAGTTGTCCTAGATAGTTGCTGTTGATATGCAGAGAAAGACATGGAGGAAAATTTGTAGGCCACATGGTGAAGCAATCTCCATCCATAAAGCTCAAGGTCAGTTGTGTTTATGTACTACTAGTATGTCTAGGAAGTATCAATGTTCATTCTAGATCCTAGAAGACTATGGTACTGATAACTGGACACTGAAGCATATGGTGACCACGCTGGAGATATTTGGATGGGACAATATTCAATTTGGTTATGATGTTTGCGATGCGAACTATAGAGTGATTGAAGTTCACCTAGAATGAAATTTGATTTTGCTTGTTGGCGAGGACAAAAACTGATCGCATATGACATGAACCTCAGAAAAGTTCTTGTCCTCCCTGCCGAAGTCATGCGGTATCATAGACCTACCTGGAGGCTGCGTCCAGAGGGACCTCACTATCTTCCTTATGTTCCCTTGTTCATGGAGTTAGTAGGAGAGTAGTAAAGTTGCATATGCTGTTCTTTCTTCTAGTAGGGAGTTGTTTTGATTCTATATGCAGTCCAATTTTGCCTTGGTAACTAAAGCAATTGTATGTTGAATATTATTATTGCTACTGCTTTGTGCAGGTTGTAGAGTCTGAGTGCTTTTGAATGATTTTCCTGTAATGCCTAAGGGAGGAAGAAGAATGGTTCCCTGGTGCACTAACTACCAAGCTGAAGGAAGCATTGCCAATCTGAAGGAGCGGAGCACATCTACCTCATTTTCATTATGTAAGTCTATAGGGAGCAGAACCTTTATTCTCCTACCTATGTACCGCTTGTATTAATTCTTGAGTTGACACAGTTGTTATGTTAGTGTTGCTTCTTATTATAAAAGTACTCTTCGTTGTGGACATGATGAATGGTGTGTAATGATTATATCTGTATGGTGTGTGTTTAGTAAGTTATTAAGGCCCATCTGAATTAGTAAATAAATTGCGAAAACCGGATGCAATTCTATCACCATTGGAGGTAAGGGCTGTTGTCTGTTTTGTCATCACCACCGTAACACTCGCCGTTGGTGAAGCAGATGGCCAACACCGCCGCTATTTGTCTCATGCGGCAGGGGTCAATAGTGTATCACTACCAAATCGTACTGCAATGCGACGGTGACCGTTACCGATGAACAGATAGTTCATTCGCTGAAGTGATGGTGATGTCCACCTCAACACAGACACATCAGGCACCAAAGCGATGATGAACATGAACTGCACATAATCAGGCGTTGTGCTAGGCGACTGTGATCCTAATCATTGGTCAAAACAGCAGTGTTAGTGTACACCCACACAGGCGGGTCATGGTACAACATGACAAAAACAACAACCTGATCATGGATAGATCATAAGCCAACATGGCAGTGTTAGTGTACACCAACATAGGCGGGTCATGCTCTAATGCGATGGAAATAACGACCTGATCATGGATGGATCATAAGACAACACGATGGTGTTAGTGTATACCAACATAGCCGGGTCGTGCTCCAATGCGACAAAAGTAAGGACTTTATCACAGACGAATCATAAGCCAATATGGTGGTGTGAGTGTACACTGTAGATGGTCTTAGATAGGGATGGTGATGACTATGACTATCACTGCCAACAACTTATTGCCATGGCCAAAATTGGACTGCGATGGGGGTTACGACATGGCTATGAAAGGTGCGAGTGTAGTAGTGTGCTTCATGGTCGGTTAGAGCGATTGTACTGTAACCGCCTGCAAGAACTCCTCATTGTTTATACTTCAAAAAGGAAGCTCCACTAGATAGTCTACAGAGATGCTCAGGGATAGAGGTACTTTTCCTACAGACCAAGAGATTCGGCCGCTCTTCATGGAGCCCTTCACCGATGGCTCCTTGCATACACCAGACAGACTGTGTCCAAAGGCTTACATTCTACACATGGTTCTTGATGGTATTTATTAATGCAAATAGAATATGAAGGATTCAACAAGCGCACAAAATACCATTGTAGCATTTTACTAGAAGTATTCTAGGTATCATTATTTATATTTTACCACAGGGAAACAATGGAGTAAATATTTATTGGATAACAAAGGAATGTATACTAATCAACATACTAGCATAGCTAAAGCAAGGGGTAATGGTAAAGGATAAGAATTAAGTATAACAACACTCAGGGGATAGGTCACTAAGATAATGTAAACTAGTCAACTCGTGAGAATAACAGGTGAGGTAGATTCCTATGATATTCTTATTATAGGATCGAAGTATATATATACCCAACTATAGCTAAAACTAACTCTACACTTGTGTACTTTAGGATGCCACTTAGATGGTAGAGCACCTACAATAGATAACTCTACTGATGCAACTACGGTCCTATAATTTAAGAACCTGCTCAATTCGGAGTGGACTACAAAGGATAGACAGGGCTATCACCTCCCACTACTACCACCCAACCAGAGAATAGGGTGTACTCATAGGTAGAGCATTGTATAAGCACCATGCTTACATGAGACTCGGCTACTTAGCACAATCGATAAACTATAGTAAGCTAAGCGCTCTATGAACCCGCACACAAAAGCAATCATAATCTTAACTAAGCAAGATATATATTCAAAGTAAGTATAGCCATGTAGATAAGAATATGATGAATTAATAATAAGTCTTACAAGATGTAGAAGTGAAGATACAAGGCTTCACCAATCCTCCAAGACTAGATCCGGAACTTGAGCATGAGCCCAACTCGACCCTCACTCCCGAGCTACTAATCTACTACATTGGAGGGCTCTAGACCTAATCCCTCTAGTGTATGCTGATCTGAAGGAGAGATGAATTAGGGTTTTAGGATCTATTGAGGGAGGGGGTGAGGGGCTAGTATATATAGCCCTGAGGGTCCAACATGAGCCCTTGGATCAAACCGACTTAAGCAATGACTTAGATGCAATCCTTAAGGTGGTGGGGAACCAACATTCAAAGGAGGCTGATAGGTGGGGCCATAGGGGCTAGGCGACCCCACCTATAGAATGGCTAGCCCCACATGGCAGTGGGTCGAGCCCTGCTTCAGTGATTCACCTTCTGTACCCTTCTAGAGTCTTCCCACATTGATACTGCAGCAGAATTCTATGATTTTCTTTGACAATTAGGTCCTGCTTTACGGTTTTCTCATTAAACCCTGCTGAAAACATAGATTCACCAAAACTCATTGAATTTATTAGTTTAAACCCCTATATCTATGTTTGGTGATGAAATTAAGTATAAATACAGGTTATGTTGATGGTTTATAATTGATGTTAGTGACTGTCAATAGCTCTAAGGAAGATAGTCCTTCCTTGTGGTGTTAATAGGGAGTCGTTGCTAGCTTGAAGCTATGGCTACTACTATCAATATGGAGAGGCAAGCAGTTTGACTTCTTACACTTTTTCCTATCTGAGATCGAGGATGTGATAGCTGAGGCTATCAGTACTAGACGACAGCACGTGTACCCTCACACCATCAGCTATCTGCTATGCATGATTGACTTTGAAAAGAATGGACCACTGTACAATGAGTCGACCTACGAGGTTATGACCTACATGTCAGCAAGTCTAAATGATCGTCGTCGTGGATAGCGTGCCCTTAGGTCTGTTCAATAGCTATTACCCATACAGGACAAAGAAAGACACAAAACAGTGGATGCATCCCTAGAGCAGGTAGAGCACCAGTCTAGGATTGGAGGAATCTTTAATGTATGAATGCAAGATTTAGATTCTAATGACAGTGACTACTATGACCCTATGTCAGACGACCACAATGAGGGAAGGTCGTCCTCCGGTGGTGTGGCCAACAAAGAGATGGACGATGTTCCACCTACTATAGAGATGTTAGCCCAGCAGGGACAACCTCTAGTGTCCATTCAGCAACCATCGGAGCTTGGACAAATACTTGCTAGGCTAGTTATCAGCTAGGAAGAAAACTAGAAGCATATGGAACGACAAGAGAGGTGTTTGAAAGCAAGTATTGATAAGCAAGCAGAGAGTGTGGTTGTTGATGGTAGTTAACATTCATCACAAACCATCAATATACCTTACATAAATGATTAGAATGGATCACTAACATAGACTTAGGAGTTTTAACTGACAAATTCCATGAGTTTTGGTGAATCTATGTTTTTAGCAGGATTTAATCAGAAAACCACAAAGGAGGGCCTATTCGTCAAAGTAAATCATGGAATTCCGCCATGTAACCAACATGGGAAGACTCCAGGAGGCTCTCCACCAAAGTGGAGCCTGAGTCCCAGCCATGTGGGATCGGTCGGTCCCACATGTAGGCCGACCGGTCTATGGGCCCCACTATCAGCCTCCATTTTGCTATGTCGGTTCTCCACCACCTCAAGGATCACATCTACGCGATCCATTCAGGTTAGTTTGATTCGAAGGTTCAGGATGCTTCAAGGGCCCTATATATACCTACATGTACTCCCCCTCTAGGGCATTAAGAATTTCCATGCATTTGATCCTCAGAGCCTGAGGACCAAAAACCCTAATTCATATGTCCACTAGGATCAGAGCTAGCAATCAAGATAAGATTAGTCCTCGATAGGATCTAGTCTTGTATTAGATATAGAAAGAGCGAGAGGGAAGAGTTTGGAGGAAGTGCCGGCCTATCGGTGCTTTTTCTCTATGGCTTTTACCGTGGTGGAATTAGGTTCTTCTTAAGCTTGCTTCTAAGATTTCTCTAGTAATTGACTTCTAATTCAAGTAAGCATCTTGTTCATATTATTCTTCTGGTTTGTGACTCTTTTTGAGTACTTTAATCCTTGTAGCTCCTGGGTTAAAGTAGTATTCATAGTATAAGTGTGGTGCTTAGACTCGGTTACTCATGGATGTACCCTATTTTCTGGATCAATGGTAGCTCACTAGGGTGACTCTTATAGCCTCATTGAATTCTTTGTAGTCCACCTCCCATTAGTAGGCCTAGCAGGACATCGTTGCTATAGGAAACATACTCTGCCTGTGTTTTCTTTAGTAATTTCCTAGAACTAAATAATAGAAGACAAAGCTTACCGAAGTTAGAACTAGAAGACTTTAGCAATCTCCTCTATGCTACTATTATCTAGCCTTGATTGTGAAGTTGGGTTAAGTTAGATTTAGTTATTCTCACACATGTTTCCTCAAGTTTGATATAAAACTAGGTTACTTCCGGTGAAGTGCTACAATGGTATAATATCCACGCGCTTGCAGATTATTCTGTGTGCGTTAATATATACCAACAAGCATTTCTAACGCCATTATCGAGGACACGGTTGCTGAGTTAACTTCGAACCTAGCTTAAACTTGTATCATTATTCTTTTATCTTTTATCTTTCTTTTTACCATGGATCTAGAATCCACCCCTATCTACCAATACGCAGCACCCACGAGCACACGCCTACAGCCACTAGAATCTGCAAAGCCTATTCTAACACCTGGCTATGAGCTATGCCCATGTTTAATTAACATGGTTCAATATCAATCCTTTTCGAGCGAAGATGATGAAAATCCCTATTCCCACCTAAATGAGTTTGAGCAGACCTGTGCATGCCTACGCATAGCAGGCATGTGAGACGAAACCTTACGATGGAAGCTTTTTCCTTTCTCTTTGATGGGAAAAGCTAAACGTTGGTACAAGCTCACCATAGGGAGTAGACAGGGAGATTGGGAAGCCTTGTGCTCTAGCTTTTGCTTGCATTTCTTTCCCATCTCTAGAGTAGTCTACCTTTATTCAGAGGTTCTATCTTTTGAACAAGAAGAAAAAGAATCTCTAGGCCTAGCATGGGAATGTTTTAATGCTCTCATTAATACTAGCCCCAACCTTGCCATTCAAGACCCCATTATTCTTCAACACTTTTATATGGTTCTTGATAGGAAAACCTTGAAGCGTCTTGATACGGCCTTAGGAGGCTCGTTCCTTCATGTTTCTGCCAATTCAGGGAGAAGCATTGTTAGTAAAACTCTAGAGAATACCCCTGAAGCACTAGAAAAGAAGCCACTAGAGGAGGAATCCTAGATAGCTAAACTAGAACTTTTATCTAACCCATCACCAACTTCAGCTATCCTAAATCCCGAACCACCGAAAAAGGAGGAAACTCCAATTTTAGATTTCATGCTTGAATTTGAGGATGAACTTTTTGACAAATACAGAAATACCTCGAATTATCATACTATGATGAGACCCTAGAAGCCTAGAAAATCATCATCCCATGAAGAACCTTTAGACCCTTTTGAGGAAGTTTTCCTTAAAAAGACTATGAAAGAGTAGTGTCTATTATAAGCAATGAATGGCTAGAAGAATCAGAGCTTTTCTTTGATCTGATTCATCTAGATTCACCTTCTATATCCATTCGTTGCCAAATTAACAAAGCTCCTTTTGATGCTCTTTATAATCTAGTTGTGGGTGTTAATATGATATCTGCATCTTTTGCTCATGATTTATTGAAACACATGCCATTAACCCTATTAGTATTTCTTAATGCATACAGAAATAATCCGCAAGCGCATGGAATTATCGTTGTAGTATTTCACCCAGAAGTATTCAGAGTATCATATTTCTATGAGAAACGGATGTGTAAAAGTCTCTTCGCTAGTTCACCTAAGGTAACAAGAAGAAAGATAGCTTGGGTAGCGAGGTTTTCTAGGGATAGAGATCCTAAGTTAAGATAGCTTTGCCACTATATACTTACTTCAGGCACCGGATAATACTTGGTGTACCAAGTATCTCTGGCTTCCAGCTCTACACCATACCCAGACGTGGGGAATTACAAGGGATGGACAGGGCTGTCACCACCTACCGCTTACCCCTCAACCATAGGGCATGAGGCAAACGAAGGTAGCCTCCAGCCTAGACACCACGTCTACGCTATCGACTACTACTCTAGCATTGTATAGGTTGATCCGTCTTTATCGGGAGCCCTCTACCAGAGTATCCACTATGAGAGTGGATGACAAACCCGCAAGTAAATAATGAACAAGACTAACTTAAAGTAGAACTCACCACCAAAGATAAACACGAACCTTATACTCCAAATAGTGTTTGGAACATAGAGGTACAAGTGGAGAGGAGCCGACGATTCCTAACATTCCTTCCGCTAAGTGTATAAGGGGGCCCAAGTGCACAAATGGAGGTAGCCGACAACTTCGGTACTTCTCCACTCTTACTCACTCACTCCCTACACTAGGACTACCTAGAGAGCTAAGATATGAATGGAGCTCTTCTCTCTTCTTGCTACATTGTGTCTCCTTTGTGTTGATGGTTGATGAATGAAATGTGAGAGGGTGGCCTCCTCCTTTTATAGCTCAAGTAGGATGGTTTGCCGAGGTATTTTAGGAAAGCCCCACCGCAACCGACCTTAGGAGCATTAATGTTACGGCCCTACCAAAGGTGGGCCTGAGGGGCACCAGTGGTGGTGCGGCCGCACCCTGGCTAGGCCGCCTTGGCACCACCTTCGCTTGGTGGTTTTCTTGATGGGCTTGGAGTGTAGCCACGTCGGTGTTCAGCCCAAGTTTGCAAGGTAAGTGGGCCTTCTATTTGCTTGAGTGGATCTGCATTACGCTTTCTCTATTTGTGCATTTTGACTGTTTCCCATATGTATTCCATGTATGTGTCCTACAAATGCACAACTCACCAAAACCTATCAAAATCATTTGTTTAAAGCCCTATAATTAGGTTTGGTTTTCATTTGAGTGAATTTTATATGGATGTTGGTGGTTAAAATTGTTAGTTAAGGACCACCAACAAGCTCCCCCACACTTAGTCCTTTGCTCGTCCTCGAGTAAAGTTTAAGGACTAAGATGGGTCATCTCCTTGATATGATATCTGCATACAAGTTATTCCAAGCTTCACCTGCATCTGTGAACATTTTGAATGTCTACCATAGAATCTTGAGTGATTGGATAATGGAACAGCAAAGATTCAAATCCCCTTACTACACTTTTGCTCAGAAACTTGGGTTTTGTTTGATTTTGAAAATATGAAATTTAGCTATGCTCCTCAAAATGATTCACTCGATCATTGAATGTGTATAGTCCTTACCAAAGGCTTTTGACATTTGCCTTCTTTTCATCCTACCTCTAAAGGATTTTTGTGGAGTTTTGGGTAGGTATGAAAGAGAAGCATACTTGCATCACATAATATTGCTAAGTCAAAAACCGGATCCAAGGAGATGCAAGTCATACACTTTGATTAAGATTGTGCAAGTGTGGAATTTTGAAATTTTTCCTAAAATTCTAAACTCCTTTGTGCATGGCTCTCTCTTTTGTTGATTGCCTTTTGAAAGTATGGGCTATCTTTTTCCTCTTTTTTTCTTTTCTTTTCTTCATTCTTTTTAGCATGGGATTATTCATGATCTTTGGCATTTTTTTCTCATGCTCTTTTGGCATGGATATTTTCTCTTTTCTTCCTTTTTAGTGTAGCCCAAACTTTCTTTTGGCACATGAAAACTTTTGAGAGAGATACTCATGTCATATGAATGGAGTATTTATTTTTGTAGATGGAAAATAAAGCTTTTGAGTAACTCTCAGTGTAAGAGTCAGCATTTTATTTGTGGGGGTACGTGAATCTTGATCCTGGGTGCATGACGAGAATCTCAACAAGGGTCACAACAATTTGATAAAGCTCAATGGTTCAGCCAATCCACTTTGAAGTTATTTGTCCTGTCCTTCTGCATGATGATTGTCTGTCGTTGTGCAACGTGTTGGTGGAAGATCTCGAATGTGTGTGTGTCGAACTTGAGAGATCTGCCCCACACTTATTTTTTTGTACCTACTTTTTTTTATTTAACAAAGAAAAACAAAGAAAACAAAACAAACAAAGGCTCTACCAGCTTAAACACTAGGGAGCCTAATTTTTATTATTATTTATTTGTTTTATTTTATTATTATTATTTTAACTATTTTTTAAATTATTATTATTATTTTTTTAGTTGTTCACCAAACTTTTTATCTTTTAGTACAACTCAAACAAGGCTAAGGTAGAGTTGCAGTATATCGTGGCCTTGGTTAATCTCCATAATAATTACTTTCATTGTTCGTGACAGTAGTAACTCAAAAGTTCATTAACCAAAATTAAACACCATGTCTAATTTTGATGAAAGAAGGCTATTTTAACCTAAGCACCATGCTTAATTTAAAAGGCCTATGTATGTATCACGCGTGATTCACCCAAACCAGAGCATACAACATAACAATGGGAAGCATGAGTAAGTTATATTCTTATGGAGATAAATATGAGTAAAGGAATTGGTGAACATTTATTTACCTTTGCATACCTGGGTGTACCTTTCGGCAACATTGATGGAAGCTTTCGAAGCTGTTGCAGCATTGACTTGACGGCCCTACCCAGACGAGCAACAAGGCCAGGTCATACACACAAATAGTGTGTATGGACCATGGACCTTGGTAGTAGCAGCAAAGGTCTATAGGAGGGGCTCCCGTCTTGTGGCTCCTTCTCTCTCTTCTTTTATTATTATTATTAATATTTTCTTTATATTATATATATATATATATTATCATATATATTATTTTTCTCTCTCTTTTTTTCATATATATCTCATATATTTTTTTTCTCTACTTTTGTTTTCAACCCCTTTTTTCTCTTCCTTTTTTTCATAGCTCTCTTTTTTCTTTCTTTTTTTCTTTTTTTATAGCAAGGTAGAGCTGACATCATTTTTTTCTTTCTAACCAAGATAACCTTTGGTGTGTTTGGAACTTTGTGGTCAGACTCACCATTCTCCCCCACAATTGGACTTTTGTGTAAAAGTCAAGTTGTAGTGTCAGGGTCTCCTCTTGAGTGTGTTCCGTCTCTAAAGGGTATCATGGTGTTTAGTCGATGCAGCTCTCATGTTTTCTAGCATTGTATGCCCCTCTTTCTTATTTTCATCCTGAAATTGTTAGTGACAAGAATACCCAAAGGTGCATACTAACTTGACAATATGTTCTTGCTTTTATTGATAATAAGGTTTTTAAGATAATCTAGGGTATCTCTGTAGTGCTTAGTTTATGGTCATAAGCTTGACCGCTAAAACCAGGACAATGTTCCTAGCCAGAAGTTGTGATTGGCTTCGATGGTGGTGACTCTAAGAACTCATCCTAAGGAGCAGAAAGACTTTTTGATTGGAAGGGCTTCATGGTGAAAAAAGAATAGAAGGAATAACTTTTTTCTTTTTGAAAAGAAAGATAAAACACAAGGATACACGGGTGAACTAGGTTCAGAGATAATATGATAATTGTTCCCTGGCAACGGCGCCATAAATTCTTGTTGGTATTTCTTAACGCATACAGAAATAATCCGCAAGCGCACAGAATTACCATTGTAGCATTTCACCCAAAAGTATTCAGGGTATCGTATTTCCACGAGGAACAGATGTGTAAAAGTCTCTTAGCTAGTTCACCTAAGGTAACAAGAAGAAAGATAACTCGGGTAGCGAGGTTTTCTAGGGATAGAGATCCTAAGTTAAGATAGCTTTGCAACTATATACTTACTTCGGGCATCAGCTTATACTTGATCTGCCAAGTACCTGTCACCACCTGCCGCCTACCCCTCAACCTTAGGGCATGAGGCAAATGAAGGTAGCATCTAGCCTAGACACCATGTCTATGCTATCGACTACTACTATAGCATTGTATAGGGTGATCCATCTTTATCAGGAGCCCTCTACTAGAGTATTCGCTATGAGAGCAAACGACAAGCCCACAAGTAAATAATGAACAAGACTAACTTAAAGTATAACTCACCACCAAAGATAAACATGAACCTTATACTCCAAGTAGTATTCAGAATGTAGAGGTACAAGTGGAGAGGAGCCAACAATTCCCGACATTCCTTCCGCTGAGTGTACAAGGGGCCCCAAGTACACAAATGGAGGTAGCCGACAACTCCGATACTTCTCCAATCTTACTCACTCACTCCCTACCCTAGGACTAGCTAGAGAGCTAAGATATGAATGGAGCTCTTCTCTCTTCTTGCTACATTGTTTCTCCTTTGTGTTGATGGTTGATGAATGAAATGTGAGAGGGTGGCCTCCTCCTTTTATAGCTCAAGCAGGATGGTTTGCTAAGGTATTTTAGGAAAGCCCCACCGCAATCGACCTTAGGAGCATTACTATTACCACCCTGCTAAAGGTGGGCCAGAGGGGCGCCAGTGGCAGTGCGGCTGCACCCCTGGCTAGGCCGCCTTGGCATTGTTGTCGCCTGGTGGTTTGCTTGATGGGCCTAGAGTGTAGCTACGTCGATGTTCGGCCCAAGTTGGCAAGGTAAGTGGGCCTTCCTTCTATTTGCTTGAGTGGATCTGCGTTACACTTTCTATGTTTGCGCATTTTGACTATTTTCCATATGTATTCCATGTATGTGTCCTACAAATGCACAACTCACCAAAACCTATGGAAATCATTAGTTTAATGCCCTATCACTAGATTTTGTTTTCATTTGAGTGAATTTTATATGGATGTTGGCGGTTAAAATTGTGAGTTAGTGACCGCCAACAAACCCCAACAACAAAGTTGTTGAAAGGTCTTTCAGGACACATTCTCCCAAGTTTGGGAATTCTATATGTCCTCCCTATCTAGGTAAAAGGAACTAAGGTTCATTTGAGCTTCTATATCTTTGATATCATGGAATTCGACCTATTGATAGGACAACCAGTTGAAAGACTTATTCAAGAAGGACAAATAGGGAAGCTGAAAATAAATCTTAGGAAAAACTTTAAACTTTCTATACCTATTACTCACTCTCTAAATGCTGAGACTGAGCCAATTCCCATGGAAGACCCAATGGAAGAGGTTAAGGTTGCATCTCTTCATGACTTGATCGAACCTAGCCTTGAAGATGATGCCCAATCCTTCATTGAGGAGGAAGAAGAAAATCCTACAGAATCTGAACCTCTAGATGATTTTTTGGAACCACCTAAGCCCACCATTGAGCTTAAACCCCTGCCTTCTGATCTTAGATATGTGTTTCTCAATAATGATCAGGATTCTCCTATGATCATAAGTGATAAACTTTCTCAAGAAGAATCCCTACGCTTGATAACTATCTTAGAAAAGCATCATTCTACTTTTGGCTACTCACTCCAAGACCTTAAGGGAATTAGCCCTGCTCTTTGCACCCATTGTATACCTTCTAGGGAGCCACAGCGTAGGCTTAATAATGCGATGAGAGAGGTTGTTAAGAAAGAGATGTTGAAACTCCTATATGCTAGGATCATTTATCCCACTCCACACAGTGAGTGGGTAAGCCCTGTTCAAGTTGTGCCTAAAAGGGAGGCATACCTGTTGTTAAAAATGAAAAGAATAAATTAATCCCCCAAAGAACCATCACTAGATGGCGGATGTGCATTGACTACCGAAAACTTAATAAGGCAACAAAGAAAGATCACTTTTCGTTGCCCTTCATTGATGAAATGTTGGAGTGACTAGCAAACCACTCTTTCTTCTGTTTCCTTGATGGGTATTCAGGTTATCATCAGATACCGATCCATCTAGATGACCAAAGCAAAACCATCTTTACATGTCCATATGGAACTTATGCTTATCATAGAATGTCTTTTGGATTATGTAATGCACAAGCTTCTTTTTAAAGATGCATGATGTCTATATTTTCTGATATGATTAAAGAAATCATGGAAGTTTTCATGGATGATTTTTTTGTTTATGAAAAAACTCTTAATGATTGTATCAAAAATTTAGACAAGGTTTTACAAAGATGTGAAGAAACACACTTAGTCCTTAATTAGAAAAAAATGTCATTTCATGGTTAGAGAAGGCAAGGTTCTTGGACACTTGGTGTCCAAACGAGGCATAGAGGTAGATAAGGCTAAAATTGAAGTAATTGAACAGTTACCTCCTCTCGTAAATATCAGAGAGATCCACAGTTTTCTTGGTCATGCGGGGTTTTATCACTGCTTTATAAAAGATTTTTCATATATTGCTAGACCACTAACAAATCTTTTGGCCAAGGATGTTCCCTTTGAATCTGATGATGCATGCTTGAAAGCTTTTAACATTCTTAAGAAAGCACTCATCTCTGCACTAATCATTCAACCCCCTGATTGGTCGCTACCTTTTGAAATCATGTGTGATGCAAGTGATTATGCTGTGGGGGCAGTTTTGGGACAAACAAAAGATAAAAAGCATCATGCAATTGCTTATGCTAGCAAAACTCTGATAGGACCTCAACTTAATTATGCAACAACTGAAAAAGAGCTTCTGGCTATTGTTTTTGCTATTGATAAGTTTGGATCTTACTTAGTAGGAGCTAAGGTGATTATTTATACTGGTCATGCTGCTTTGAAATACCTGCTCACTAAGAAAGATGCTAAACCTCGATTGATAAGATGGATTTTGTTACTTCAAGAATTTGAGTTAGAAATAAAAGATAAAAAGGGAGTAGAAAATTTTATTGCCGATCACTTGTCCATAATGCACTTTGAGAATTTGCAGAAACTGCCCATCAATGATTTGTTGCGGGACGGCATGCTCTTCAAGATCACAAAATCTGACCCCTGGTACGTAAATATTGTTAATTTTATGGTCGCATGTTATGTACCACCAGGGGAGAACAAAAGGAAGCTCATCTATGAAAGTCATCTCAACATATGGGATGAATCGTACCTCTTTAGAGTCTGCTCTAATGGCCTGCTCAGAAGGTGTGTGCCAGTAGAAGAAGGCATTAAGATCATAGAATGATGCCACTCATTACTGTATGGAGGACATTATGGTGCATTCTGCACTCATTTGAAGATTTGGCTAAGTGGGTTCTTGTGGCCAACCATTTATGAAGATACGAATGACTTCATCTAGAGGAGTGGATCATGTTAGAGGCATGGGAATATCAATTCAAGAGATGCCATGCCACTCACCAACAACCTCTAGATAAAACTCTTTGATGTCTAGGGTATTGACTACATGGGACTGTTTCCAAAGTCAAACAACTGTGAATACATCTTGATGGCAGTTGACTATGTCTCCATGTGGGTTGAAGCACTACAACACTCGCACCTTTCACAACCATGTCGTAACCCCTATTGTAGTCTGATTTTGGCCTCGGTAGTAAGCTGTCAGCAGTGATAGTCATAGCCATCGCTGTCTCTATCTGAGACCGACTAGGATGTTCACTACACTGCCATTTTGGCTTATCATCCATCCATGATAAGGTGCTTACTTCTGTCGCGTTGGAGCACGGGTCACCTATGTGGGTATGCACTAACACCACCATATGGCTTATGATCCGTCTGTGATCAGATCCTTATTCCATCGCATTGAGGCCCGACCCTCCTGTGTAGGTGTACACTAACACCACCATGTTGGCTTATGATCCATCTGTGATTAGGTCCTTGTTTCTGTCGCATTGGAGCATGACCCGCCTGTGTCGAGGTGAACATCACCGTCGTTTCAATGAATGAACCACCTAGTCATTGGGCATCGTCACCATCGTGTTGTAGTATGATCCACCCGTGATGATCCTTTAGTCAGTGTCGGGTTACTAAATGATTCGGCGGTGATACACTATTGACCCCTACCACATCAGACGAATAGCGGCAGTGATGACAAAACAACCAACAGCTCGTACATCCGACGATGGCAGAATTGCTTCTGGTTTTTACAATGTATTTACTAATTTAGCTACGCCTTAATAACTTACTGAACACACACCATACAGATATAATCATTACACATCATTCATCATGTCCACAATGAAGAGTACTTGTTATAATAACAATGCTCGACACTAACATAACAATTATGTCAACTAATGAATTAACACAAGCAGTACATAGATAGCATAATAAAGGTTCTGCTCCCTATAGACCTACATAAGGTAGATGTGCCTACTCCTTTAGATTGGCACTCCTTGATTAGCTTGGCAGCCAATGCATGATGGAACCCGTCTTCTTCCTCCCATAGCCATTGTAGGAAAATCATTCAAAAGCACCAAGACTCCAAAACCTGTACAATGCAAAGCAATAGAATTAATAATTAATAATATTCAACATATCATTGGTTTAGTTACCAAGCCAAAATTGGACTATATATTGACTCAAAACAACTCCCTACCTAAACAAAGACATGTCCTAACAATAAAATATAGCATATGCACCTTTACTGCTCTGCTAATGACTCGATGAACAAGCGAACATAAGGAAGATAGTGAGGTCCATTGATACATAGACTCTAGGTAGGTCTAGAACAGCGGATGACCCATGTAGGGAGAACATGAACTTTTCCATGGTTCATGTCATATGCAAGTAGTGTTCTGCCGTCCCCAACAAGAAAAATCAAATTCCATTCAAAGTGAACTACAATCACTCTGTACACCACATCACAAACCTCATAACCAAATTCAATATTGTTCTATCCAAATATCTCTAATGTGGTCACCATATGGTTCAATGTCCATCTGTTACTACCATAGTCTTCAAGGATCTAGATTGAAAGCTAAGTCATAGTGTAAATATCAGCAGTACATAAACACATCTGACCCTAGGCTTCATGGATGGAGATTGCATCACCATATGGCTTCTGTATTTTCATCCATGTCTTTCCATCCATATCAACAGCAACGATCTAGGAGAACTCGAACTAGTGCATAAAACCATTAAGAAACACACTTCTTGCATACGTGGATACTATAATACCATCATCCCACTCAGATTCTTTAAAGATCTAAGTTGCACTCTTAGATGAGTAGATGCTCACACCTATGGACTCACCCTCCCTCATGTTCTCATATTGAAACACATAGAAGTGCGAGGAGACTGTCAGATTGAACCCCAAGCGAGCCTCACCACAAGAATGGAGGTTATCCAGCAGTAGCAACTATTTGTTAGTCATCGGATTATAGACAACATAGTGACACCCAAAACACTAGCAAAGGATGAGGCTGTTGTAGCAATCTAAGATGACGACATTTTGAATGGGGAAGGGCAAGGACAAGGAGGGGTGTTCACTGGTGACGCTGGCAAAGTGTTGTTTGCTTTTCTAGGTGCAATAGAAGAATCTGACAACAATCTGGGGCAGCTCCTTTCGGTACTCGGCGTCCGAGATGAGGTGGTTCTAGGAGCAGCAGACACCCTTACAGCTGCACAAGGAGCGGGCAGTGAAGTAGTGGAGGATGGGGACCAAGACATGGTCTATTAGGATGCCCACTCCCTTTATATTGTTGGGGACCTCCTCTATCTTGACAAGGATCTACTAGAGTGACAGACACACACTAATTAGATGGAAGCTTGCTTCCTACTTACATGAGTGAAGAGGGGAATAAAAATCCAAGAAACATGGATAAGGGAAGTGCAAAAGCATTACCCTTGTGTTTGGATCTTGCAGCAGTGAGCTCGAGTGGGCACGGTAGTGAGTACCACCTTGGTCACCGGTGGATCTGTGTGGGGCGGTGAGGCGTACCAGTGCCATAGCGCGGAGCACTACATTATCAGCGTTGAGCAGTAGTGATGGGGAATAGTAGCACTAAGGAGAAGGCACTGATGCAGACAAGGTGGGGAAGCGGTCTTTGTAAGCTAAAGTCAGGGCCATGGCAATGCAAATTTGGGCGAAACTTCATAAATACGCGTAGGAGATTTCAGCAGGCTTGGAAATTGACAATAGCGGTGCCATCTTGGCCATCTAGAAGCAGCGGTGATGTTTGTCGGCGGTGGTGGTTGCATGTTACGAATATCACCTAATGATGGATGTGACATACAGTCACGAAATCTAAGGTACTCAGGGGCTACCATCACACTATCGGTCGTAGAAGGCCACTTCCCCATCACACAAAATAAACATCACAGCAAAGATAAGGAAGATCCCAAAAAATACATAAGTTAAGAACATTTCATATTTCATGTAAATAAAACATACATATTCTATGCTAAAAATTCAGTACATAAAATTTTGCAAGTTTTGAGTACATAAAATTTAGTATAGTTGAAGAAAGAAAGAGAAAGATAAACTGCCAAATTTTGCAAGTTCAGAGTGGAGAAAGCAACACACTGCACCCCCTTCTTATACAAAGCAATGGGATGATTCGCATGGCAACGTCGACTTCCCTAGGTGCATGTTTCCCATTGATTCGCCTCACTATGTACCCAACGTGTCCATTCAATGACGACCATTCGCTTTGCAACGCTGAGTTCCCAAGGCGCGTATTTCACTTCACTTGGCCTGGCAGCATACCCAAAGCATTCAAAAACATTGAAAACGCATCCACCACAATGGTCATCAATTAGGAGTACAATTCACACGTAAGAACATGCCATACCCAACTATGATGTTGTGGGCTACATCGTTGAGATCATGTCCAACGTCCGAGATCAAGTGGCACAGTGCACTGCATGGCCGGACAAAACTCTTTAAATAACCGGGAAACAAGTTTGTCACAATAACTCCTCCTCAATCAATCAAATTAAATTTCACAAAAAAACTCTGCAATGAACGTACGTCATGCCGCTACGCCTCTCTAGCCCTCCGGCTCACCATACCTCCATCCACGCTAGCAATCATGGTGGCGAGTTGGCACCCCACATCGCTGACGGCACACCCTATCGAGGTGCAAATTGAGATCATCGGCCACCTTGCTGCAACCTTGGAGCGGCCCATGGATGACCTCCGTAGCCTATGGACGACATGCTCATCCATGCACGGCATCTGCGGTGACCCACCATCGGTTGGCGCGTGGCAGTGGGTTGGTGCAGATGTAGGGTGAGGTCATCAAATGACCTCGTCAACTACTTTGCCCTCCTTGCTAGACTGACCCAAGTCGACAACCTAGAGGCTTGCTTGCTCATCGGGATACAAATTGTATTCACAAAAAACCACAGCCACCGGCCATGCTTCGACTATCTCACTCGCTTCGCTGATGGTGGGCACAATGTGGTAGCCTATCTGGTCACCATATTCCTCTATAGGCACAATGGTGATGCGGCATTGACAACACTATGAGGCGGTACATAAGACGGGTCGATGGCGAGGAAGAATCGAGGGCGGCAATGGCGGGCGGCATCGGTGAACCAATGAGTAGGCGACTAAGCAACAAGGGGTGTCGGTTGTGCCACGAGGTGGCCATGAAAGTGATCCATGAAATGACGTGGTGGCGCAACAAGTGGCCGCCTCCACTACCGGCATAGGTACACGGTGATCTTCCATGCGCAGGCGGTGACTATGGCATTCCAAAAGGATGGGAAGAAAGGACTCTGTTTTGTAGCGAGGACTGTAGGCTTCACCACAAAATTATTTTGATCAAAAAGGCAATTGGAATAGGAAACTAATTCACTCTTTACATGCAAGAGTGAATTATTAGTTAGGTTTTGATTTTCTATATAAGTGTTGTACTATAGTACTCTTCAATATAAATGTTCTACTATAGTCTCCGTAATTCAATATATAAGTGTTCTACTATGAATTAGTTAGCAAACTACTCCGTAAATCAATATAGGTGTTCTACTATAGTACTCTTCATGCTACTAACACTGAATCAGCGATGTGAGCTATCACGCCACCGAGAATTGATGTCTAATTCCATATTCATCGCATAATAGAGTTCATTCGATCAAGTCTCGCATCACATTTTTTTGTGAGGAATTAAAATAAAAGCCAAGTAGAAGACAGTACACGTGACCATGTCCCTCTATTAAAAGCCAAGCAGAGGAGCCATTGGTGTTGAAATGTTATTGTAACACCACCATAATGCATGTGTCAGTGCGAAAAGTGACCAACAAGTAAATATTTGTTGTTTTGCCATACGTTGTTATCGGATGTGGCCTAGCACTCAATGACACATGGTTTATACTGGTTCAGACAACGTGCCCTACGTCCAGTTTGAGTCGGTCGATGACTTTATTCCTGAGCCTAGGTGCTCGAAGTTTGTTGTGGGGTTACAAATGAGTGGGAATAAGATGGGGGGTGTTAGATCTCCGATTGGACTCTAGACTGAAGGGCCAAGAGTGATGGGAGCTCCTATGTGCGCTAAGTATTGGAACATATGCTCTATGTAGCTTTAGAGTTCTAGAGCCATGAAGCTATTTGAGTGCTCAGAATGTCTAAAGCTAGCAGAGAGAGAGTCAAAATAATCCGTCATCGTTGGGAGAGAGCGCATCTCCTTTTATAGGTGAAGGGGATGGCCTTACAAGTTTAGAGAGAAAGAGAGAAAGAGAGTGTGTGTGCCCTAGTCTTGTTGCCCATGCCATCGGGTACAAGATAGTTTGTCGGCGCCCACAATACTGTTGATGCCTAGATGCGTGTGGCAGGCTCCATCATGTTCTTCTAGTATGGCAAATGTCGGCGCCTTCCATACTGTAGGGCAAATGTTGGCACCTACAACACTGTTTGTGTTCTGACTTGTCTGGAAGGTTGCAAAGTACCCTTCTAGCATGGCTTGACAGTACTATCCTATAGGTGTGTAGGGTATGGTCCTCGGTATTGTGGTTGACTTGAGAGCCTTACCTTATCTGCTTCGCCTAATTTCTTGGGTCCACACCGAGCGGGCGTCCCTAGCCAGTCATTCCCAGTCAGCTCCAACCACGCCGGTCAGAGAAGAGCTATAAGCAGAGGTTTGGTGTATTCCCGGTTAGAAGATCAAGTCAGAGTCAGAAGCAAGCGTTGCCCCCATCTTGGCCAGGCCTTCTGGTCAGAGAAGCGGGTCAGAGTCGAAAGTGAGCGTCGCCCCCTCCTTGGACAGGCCTTCTGGTTGAAGAAGCAAGTTGGAGTCAGAAGCGAGCATTGTCCCCTCTTTGGCCAGGCCTTTCGGTCGGAGAAGTGGGTCAGAGTCAGAAGCGAGCATCGCCCCCTCCTTGGCTAGGCCTTTTGGTCGGAGACTAGATCGCTCTTTTGGCCTATCGTTAGGTATCTGGGCTGGCCCAGGAGTTGTGTGTCATTTGTTATGTTGTCTGCTGGGCTAAGCTTTTGCTAGGAAGCAGGCCCATTAGGGACCCTAGGTTTATGAACCCGACAGGAGCCCTCAAGCCCTCGAGCGATTCAGGTAGAATCATCTAGGGGATTTTTTCATTTTTGCTAGTGGGTGTGTGCGAGCGCACCCAGTGGGTGTAGCCTTTGAGCCCCTGGGCGAGTCGGGTAGAATCGTCTGGGGGATTTTTTGACTTGCTAGCCGGTGCATGCGAGCACACCCGGTGGGTGTAGCCTTGGAGCCTACGTCCGACTAGGGAGTCAGTTGGAGGCTGAGTATCTTGGTACTCTTTCCTAGGGCTGCAGACTCTTGTGTTTCTACCATTTGGGGGTGTTCGCCCGTGTTTGTCCCGCCCACATCCTGTGTGGTTGGTTGATTTCATAAGTCAACATCGAGCGACCTGTGCCCTAGAGCCCCGTTGGGTTCGGTAGGGGTTGGTCTAGTTCCGTGCATTACCCCGTCCATGGTTTCCACAACCAGAGGGGCTAAGATAATGTCGCTTGCCTCGATGGCTCAAGTGACACGCTTGGTAAGTTCACTAACGGGCACGTTCGAGTGGAATCCGGGTCCATCGTTCGTGATGGGGTCGGCATAACCCTCATGTGGCATTCCACTGCTCCTTAACCCGCATCCCGGTAGATGCCTGGGTCATTTCAGAGACCGACTCAGGTGACCCGCTGGCCTCCCCTTGATGGAGATTCTGTGGGCATGGCTCGAGGTTAGGATCAAACAAGAAGGTCGAGATGACCCTATCTAGTTCTTAGCATATCGGGCGTGGGCCACTGGGGCTCATCTACATTTTCTCCCCTAGATCTGTTTGATGTGAGGTAGCCATGAGCCCTTCGTAGGCCGGCCTTCGAATCTCGGTCAGTCATTGCTCATGTTGAATGAGGCAACTACCGCTTTGTGACACAACATGAAGCATTGTGATGCATTAATTGTATATGCGATGCTTTGGATGTATGGGATGAATGAATGATTGTATGAATGAATGCGTGAATGCATGTATGAGAAAGGATGAATGAATGATCATGCATCAGAAAACAAAGTAAGAAGGCTTGGTAAAGTTACCTTGATGACTCGAGTGATGGGTTTGAGGAGCTATTATTGGATATGTTCAAATGGGATCCATATCCATCATTCATGACAGAGTCAACGTAGCCCACATGGGGCATCCCACTGCTCCTTACCTATCTCTCAGTAGTTGCTTGAGCCATCCGATCGACTCAAGTGGCCCATTGGTCTCTCCTCATTGGAGATCCTATGGGTGGGCCCTTCTAAACCCTGCCTAGGAAGGCGGAGGGTCATTTGCACATCAATCCGTAAGTCCCATTTCCTTTAGGAGGAACATGGTCAGATGGAGTGGGAAGTTGTGATGTCATGGTGGGTCGACGAGCTTGAGTGCCAGCTGGGATCCGCCCACCATGAGTCCCAAGATTGGGTAGCCAAGGCGACGGGAGCACAGGCGGTGGAACTACTCGTGGTGAAATGGGTGACTACTACTGAGTGGGGAATCGACGCAATGAAGGTCCACCTAGCAAAGACCGAGGCGGAGCTCTAGGAGTCCTTGGAGGTTCTGGAGATAGAGCAAAAGCTAGAAATAGCCAAGGCAGCAATTGGTTAGAGCGCAGAAGCGCTAGCCAAGTCCCTCAAAGAGCGACATGCTCTCAAGGGGGAGCTTGACTAGATCTGCAATGTCACCTAGGTGGTCATTTCCGAGGTGTTTGGGTCAGTGCTAAGCACCAGCATGCCCACTGTCCAGCTAGCGAAGGTCCTGAACGAGGTTTGGGCGCTCATCTTCGATGGGTTGTTCTATGGGACTTTGGAGGTGCTGACCTTAGAGGTGACACACCACCTGGACCTAGACTTCACCGCCATCTATAGAGGGTATGCCGATGGCTAGAGCACAGATGCCATCCATGCGCTCAGGGAGAGCTTGGTGCCATATGCACAGATGGTGGCCGAGCAAGTCTCTACGTAGTGGGTGATGGAGGCTTGCTGTTCGAGCATGGCTGAAGGCGTGCACCAAGAAGATGTCATCCAGCCTATAGATAGAGTGGAGACTGGGTCAGAAGCGAGCATTGTCCCACCTCTAATCGAGTCAAACATCATCCTATCAGAGAGCGAGCAACCCTTATCTTCGTCGGCTGAGCCATCAGCTGATGCCGTCTAGCGGCCACAATAGAATTTAGAGTAGAAGTAGTTAGTTATGTAAAAGTTAAGTTCATGGGAAAGCCCTTGTGTGAACAGCTTGTTTACATTCGTGAATACTTCAATTCTGTTTTATGATGGAATCACTCATAAGGGGAAGCTTGTCCCATCTGTTCCTTGCTTTTACTCTAGCATAGCTTTGTTTTTTATCCTTTCTTTTCCGCACCTGCCCGTTTGACCCATAGGCTACAACCTTAAGAACCCAGGCATGGCCTGCGAGGCTGGGCTGCTTGTAACTATAGGTCATGGTAGGGTGTGATTGGTCAGGAGTTTAAACCAAAGTTACGTAGGGTAGTTAAAGGAATGGACCACCCTTTCATTTGGGTGAAAAGTATTTACTATATGATATTAAAAAAAAGAGGTGGTATCGTACCCTCATGGAGCCCCTGAGCGACCTAGGGCAAGAGTGCTCAGGCTGGGGTGCTTGTAGGAGCAAACATTGAATGAAAGAAAGTGGTAAGACCGAGTTTTAGGGGAAGTAATGACGTAACTGTTCGATGTTCCATGTGTTGGTGAGAATGTTGCCGTTGTCATCCTTTAGTAGGTAGGTGCCTAGTCAGATCACCTCAGTCACCATATAGGGTCCTTCCCATGGTGGAGAGAGTTTATGTTTCTCCTTGGTTGATTGGGTTCCTCAAAGTGGTCAGGTTGGCCCTGCTAGGGCTGCTTGCCCACATGATCGGCCACAGCGACCAAAGAGGAGTTGGCCGGTCAACGTCGATCCTTCTTATTCTTTTTGCCCCTTTGTATGGAGGGGCCCTCGTCTTAGTCCTTGTGCTTGGCCATGCCCTTGTCCCAACGTCCACTAAAGACCGCTCTGACTACCTCCTCACTGAAGGCGTGGTTCGTGGCGATGTCGAGCAGGTCACAGGTGGTATGGGGCTTCAAACAGCCGAGCTTGCAGATCAAGGACTCATAGGTTGTTCTAGAGAGGAACGTGCTGACAATGTCTACGTCAACGACATCAGGAAGGGAGTTGCATCATTTTGAGAACCTATAGATGTAATCCCATAGGAACTCATTGAGCTCCTGCTAGTAGTTCTTGAGGTCCTAGGAATTCCCAAGACAGACATATGTCCCCTAGAAGTTCTTGATGAAGATCCTCTTGAGATTCGCCCAATCACGGATGCTATCAAGCGAGAGGAATTCAAGCCATGCTTGAACATGCTCCCCCACATAGATGGGGGACTTATTGAATGATGAAATGGTCATCATCCACTCCTATGGCTTGGCAGGTGAGCTAGAAGTCTTTGAGCCATATACCAGGATTCATTTCCCTAGTGTATTTGGTGATGTTGGTAGGCAGTCGGAAGCACTGTGGGAATGGAGCTTTCTAGATGTGATGGCTAAAGACTCGTGGTCCTGAGCCATCTAGGCTAGGACTCTGGTCGTTTAGTCGGTGACCAAGGTTGGGGCGTGTTTCTCTGCTCCCCTCAATGGTCCGACCGGGGCCCATGCCACCTGCTCTCACTGCCCCTTGATGGACATCATCATCATGCTGGGCTTGACGTCAATTGTTGATGGTGCTACGAGCATCTCCGTTTAGCCCAAGTCATTCGCCCATAGGCAGTCGATGTGGAGGGGGCGACGAGTCAGGCCATGGTGTAGTTGTGTCCTCTTGTTCCCCGCCCAGCGACTGTAGTGGTGAGCAGATGGAGCTGTTTGACTAGCGTGCCCCCATTCCTCTAGTGGGGAGAGAGGTTGTGAGTTGGTGTTGCGACATGGAGCTCTCCGCCTATTGAATGGTGGTGGTTTCCACTAGTGCTCAGAGGTTTTGGTGGATCGCCTGCTCCTAGGGGTTGTTAGGCTCAGGAAGGCCGCATAGAAGCATCATCGTAGCAGCAATGTTCTGGCCAGCCTGAGAAAACTATGGGGGATCGTTTCCTCTGTCCATGATGTTGGATGGACCTGGCGGGCGTGACCCTAGGCGCCGCTCGTAGGGTTACACGCATGGGGTGCAGCATGCTACGCTGAGCGCACCGGTGCAAGTGGCGGCTGGCTCTGCCGCCTTTGTCGTAGCTCCTCGTTGTGCTCCTGCACACATGTGAGGGCCTCCGCATGAGGGTCTAGAGGGGTGTGAGTCTATAGGGACTCTGCTACCACCAGGGGCTATCCCAAAGCGTCTGTCATAATGCACTCCTAGGACAGAGGGTGGCCAGGTGCCACGACATTGCTGATGCTGGAGCCGTCGCTTTCAACCTCATCATCCATGAGGTCGTGGAAAGAGGCCAGAGCATAGCCCACCATCCCCATGAATTTGGATGTGAGAGGAGGCAGTGTCAGCATCTTTTGGAGCCCCCACACATACGTGTCTATGGGGGATGCAAGGCCATAGGGAACTAGTCACATGGCGATCGCGATGGGGACAATGTAGTCCCTCTAGAGAGTCGGCGGAAGATATTAAATAGCGAGTAAAGAACAATATGCACGTTGCTCACAATGGGGTTTGAGCCCAGCGTGGGCTCAGAGCGAAGCGTAGGTGTCTCATCATTGAGGTCGCTGGGTGGCCTAGAGCTGACGAAGGGTGCTCCTCCAATGGGCACTAGGACAAGTGCCTCCTCACAAAGGCGAAGCACGCCGAGTTGGTCAGTGATGAAGTGCAGGCTTCCAAAGAGGAAGGTCTGGGATGGGTCAAAGATGGGAGAAACCCACATCCCAATAGGTGGGAGTGTGGGAAACTCTAGTGAGCCAAAGCGACTCATATCGCTTGATCCCGTCATGACGAAAATGGTGGAAAGGTGGGCCATCTGATGACCAAAAGCGTGAACATACGACATCTTCCCCACGGATGGCGCCAACTATCGGTGCAAAAAGTGACCAACAAGTAAATATTTGTTGTTTTGCCATACATTGTGATCGGATGTGGCCTAGCACTCAATGACATAGGGTTTATACTAGTTCAGACAACATGCCCTACGTCTAGTTTGAGTCGGTCGATGACTTTATTCCTGTGCCTGGGTGCTATAAGTTTGCTATGGGGTTACAAACAAGTGGGAATAAGATGGGGGTATTACAGGTCTGGTTAGACTCTAGACTGAAGGGCTGAGAGTGATGGGAGCTCCTACATGCGCTAAGTATTGGAACATATGCTCTATGTAGCTTTAGAGTTCTAGAGCCATGAAGCTATTCGAGTGCTCAGAATGTCTAAAGCTAGCAGAGAGAGAGAGAGAGACAGAATAATCCGTCATTGTTGGGAGAGAGCGCATCCCCTTTTATAGGTCAAGGGGATGGCCTTACAAGTTTAGAGAGAAAGAGAGAAAGAGAGTGTGTGTGCCCTAGTCTTGTTGCCAACGCCATCGAGGACAAGATAGTTTGTCGACGCCCACAATACTATTGACGCCTAGATGCATGTTGCAAGCTCCATCATGTTCTTCTGGTATGGCAAATGTTGGCGCCTACCATATAGTAGGACAAATGTCGGCGCCTACAATAATGTTTGTGTTCTGACATGTCCGGAAGGTTGCAATGTACCCTTCTGGCATGGCTTGACAGTACTGTCCTATAGGTGTGCAGCGTATGGTCCTTGGTATTGTGGTTGACTTGAGAGCCTTACCTTATCTGCTCCACCTGATTTCTTGGGTCCTCACCAAGTGGGCATCCCTGGTCGGTCATTCCTAGTCAGCTCCGACCACGTCGGTCGAAGAAGAGCTATAAGTAGAGGTTCGGTGTAGTCCCGTTCGAAAGAGTAGGTCGGAGTCAGAAGCAAGTGTTGCCCCCTCCTTGGTCAGGTCTTCCGGTCAGAGAAATGGGTCGGAGTCAGAAGCGAGCGTTGCCCCCTCCTTGACCAGGCCTTCCAATCGAAGAAGCAGGTCAGAGTTAGAAATGAGCGTCGTCCCCTATTTGGCCAGGCCTTCCGGTCAGAGAAGCGGGTCAGAGTCAGAAGCAAGCATCACCCCCTCCTTGGCCAGGCCTTTTGGTCAGAGACTGGATCGCTCTTCTGGCTTGTTGTTAGGTATCTAGGCTAGCCTAGGAGTTGCACGTCGTTTCTTATGTTGTTTGCTAGGTTGAGCTTTTGCTGGGAAGCAGGCCCATTCCATTAGGGACCTCGGGTTTATGAACCCGACAGCATGTGTGCACCAAATAAAGAATTCAATTTGCAAACAAAACAAAGATGGCATACTAGTTTAGCTGACATAATAACAACATCCATCATTGAGGAAATTAACATGTCCATAGACAAGCAAGGTCCATTTAAAATGCATGATAGAGAGATACATCAAATGCAACTTTATTTACTACTCTGCTAATGATTCCCAGAACAAGGGAACATAAGGAATATAGAATGGTCTGCAGTTGAACTCTTTTTAACGCTATGTCTAATATACCGAAAGACACGGGCAGGGATGACATGAACTCTTCTACGGTCCATGTCATATGCAATGATTGTTCCATCCTCCCCAGCAAAGAAAATCATATTCCATTCTGGGTGAACTATAATCACTGTGTACTCGACAACCCAATCCATGAAACTAAATCTAATATTAATCCTTCCAAACAGGATCTGCATGCTGACCGTATGCTTCAATGTCCAATTATTAGTACCATAGTCTTCAAGGATCCAGATTGAAAGCTTAGAATCATTGGGACCATCAACAATACATATACACAAGTGACCTTGACATTGATGCATGGAGTATTGAAGACCACTAGGCCTATCAATTCTCCTCCATGTGTTTCCCTCCATATCTACAACAAGTATCATAGAGTACTCCCCATAGTGCCCCATAATGTGCAGACAACCATTAAGAAACACACTTGGTTGTCTGTAAAATGTCACTTTAGTATCCTCACCCCATTAAGATTCCTTATAGATCCATGCTATAGTTTCAGATGAGTAGATCTCCACACCTGCACACAAACCATCGACATCCACATACTCAATCACATGGAAGTGCAAGGAGGCTATCGAATCAAACCACAAGCGAGCCTCACCAACAGAATAACCAACATAATGGATGTTAGGCGGCAGTATATTAAACTTCTAGGTCATTGGATTGCAGATGACATAGCGGTATCCGTTAGCCCCAAGGTACCAGCATAGGATGAGACCATTGCAACAATCTAAGATAGCTATATTGTTAGGGTTAAAGGGAAAGAATTCGAAGGAGGGGGCATATCCAAAGATGCTGGTGAAGTTTCGATTGCTGTTCTCACTATCGTAGAAGAAGCCAGCCATAGTTTGGGGCAGCACCTTATGGTTGTCAGAGATGAGGCAGTTCTAGCAGCGATAGACACATTTGTAGGAGAACAAGGAGTGGGTGGGGAGGTGGTGGAGGATCTCCAAAATAAGATCGTCTATGAGGCTGGCCTGTGCGTTCCTATTGTTAAGGGCTGCCTCCATTTCGAAGAGCCTATGATCTTCATTGTGCAGTAGGATGAGAGCTTCCTTAGTAATGGATCACTACAGAGGAAAATAATCTGACAAAAATCCATTAGTGAAGTGCAAAAGCATACCCTTGCCTTTAGATCTAGTGGTGGTGCGGCACGAGGCATATAATGGTTCACACAAATTACGAAAGGAACAATGCTGAAAGGTCCTAATGGCTAGAGGGGGGTGAATAGCCTATTAAAAATTTATACAACAACACTTAGCAAATCGGTTAGACAAATATGAGACAAAGTGAGTGTAGCGCTATCCTACTAAAAATGCAAGCCACCTACTATAATTCTAGTTTCTATAGTCTCTATCCACACAATGACTATGTCACTACACTAAGTTAGTGTGCTCTCAAAGGCTAACTAAAGAGCCTCACTAACCAAACTAACAAGCTCTCATGACTAGCTACCCTAAAGAGCTTGACAACTAGTTTGCGGTAATGTAGAGAGAGAGAGAGCAATATGGTTATACTACTGAGTCAAGGAATGAACCAATCAATCACAAGAATGAATACCAATAAAGACTAATCACCTTGGAATCAAATGATGACACAATGATTTTTACCAAGGTTCACTTGCTTGTCGGCAAGATAGTCCTCGTTGTGACGATTCACTCACTTGGAGGTTCACGCTCTAATTGGCCTCACACGCCAAACCCTCAATAGGATGCCGCACAACCAACACAAGATGAGGATCACACAAGCCACTAGCAATTTACTAGAGTACCTTTTGGCTCTCCACCAGGGAAGGACAAGAACCCCTCACAATCACCACGATCGGAGCCAGAGGCAATCACCGACCTCTGCTCGACGATCCACGCTACTCCAAGCCATCTAGGTGGCGGCAATCACCAAGAGTAACAAGCGAATCCCATAGCGAAACACGAACACCAAGTGTCTGTAGATGCAAACACTCAAGCAATGCACTTGGATTCTCTCCCAATCTCACAAAGATGATGAATCAATGATGGAGATGAGTGGAAGGGCTTTGGATAAGCTCACAAGGTTGCTATGTCAATGCAAATGGCCAAGAGGGTGAGCTAGAGCCAGCCAAATGATATTTATAGACACCACCAAACAATAGAGTCATTGGCTCAATTATTGGGCTGACCATGAGACGACCAGACATGTAGGTCATGTGCATCAGACACGTCCAGTCACTATGTCTAGTCGCAACCTGACCACCATGTGTCCCTTTCAAATTGTTTAGCCATTCACACCCAATGGCTATCTCTACGCATAGTAATACTATGTGATCGGACGCGCTGTTAGACAATGACCAAACATGGGAGACGCAGCATTCGGTCGAGTCTAGAGAGCTCCCAAAGCCACTCTGGGTTGACCAGATGTGTCCGGTCACACCAGACCGAACACTCCTATCATTTGATCAATTATTGCACTAAAAACCTAAGACTTGCTGGTTTACATCAGATGCGTCCGGTCGCTCTCCACAATTCTGCTTCCTGCTATATCACTTTGACCTGACCCTAAATAGTAACTCGCCAGTGTCTGGTCACTCCACTAAGCCAGAGTCCGGTCACCTCAACAACTCTGCCTATGCCTGGCCAGAATACCGGATGTGTCCGTTATCGATATTGGACACGTCCGGTCACGTTAGGAACATTATCGCCTAAGGCAATACCAGACACGTCTGGTACGCATGTCGAATGCATCTGGTCAACCCGTGACTAGCGCATTCAATTCCTTCCCAACTCTATCTTCTTTACCCTTGCTCAAATGTGCCAACCACCAAGTGTATCACCTTGTGCATATGTGTTAGCATATTTTTCACAAATGTTTTAAAGGGTGTTATCACTACACTAGATCCTTAATGATATGCAATGAGTTAGAACATCTAGTGGCACTTTGATAACCACATTTCGATATGAGTTTTACCCCTCTTAATAGTATGGCTATTGATACAAGAATGAATACCAATAAAGACCAATCACCTCAGAATCAAATGATGACACAATGATTTTTACCGAGGTTCACTTGCTTGGCGGCAAGCTAGTCCTCATTGTGGTGATTCACTCACTTGGAGGTTCACGTGTTAATTGGCATCATATACCAAACCCTCAATAGGATGCCGCACAACCAACACAAGATGAGGATCACACAAGCCACAAGAAATTTACTAGAGTACCTTTTGGCTCTCCACCGGGGAAAAGTCAAGAACCCCTCACAATCACCACGATCGCAGCCAGAGAGAATCACCGACCTCTGCTCGATGATCCATGATGCTCCAAGACATCTAGGTGGCGGCAACCACCAAGAGTAATAAGTGAATCCCACAGCGAAACACGAACCCCAAGTGCATCTAGATGCAAACACTCAAGCAATGCACTTGGATTCTCTCCCAATCTCAGAAAGATGATGAATCAATGATGGACATGAGTGGGAGGGCTTTGGCTAAGCTCACAAGGTTGCTATGTCAATGCAAACAACCAAGAGGGTGAGCTAGAGCTGGCCAAATGATATTTATAGACACCCCCAAACAATAGAGCCATTGGCTCTATTATTGGGCTGACTGCGGGACGACTAGACGCGCAGGACATGTGCACCAGACACGTCTGGTGTGGTGACCGAATGAGTTCGGTCACTGCGTCTAGTCACAACCTAACCGCCATGTGTCCCTTTAAAATTGTTTAGCCATTCATGCCCAATGGCTGTCTCTGTGCATAGTAATACTACGTGATCGGACGCGCTGTTAGAAAACGACTAGACACGGGAGACGCAGCGTCCGGTCGACTCCAGAGAGCTCCTAGAGCCACTCTGGGCCGATCAGTTGCACCCAGTCACACCGGACCGGATGCTCCTAGCGTCCGATCAATTATTAGGCTAAAAACCTGAGACTTGCTAGTTCACACCGGACGCATTGGTGTGGCGACTGGATGCGTCCGATCGCTATCCACAATTCTACTTTAGGCCATATGACTTTGACCTGATGCTAAATAGTAACTCATCAGCTTCCAGTCACTCCACTGAGCTAGAGTCTAGTCACCTCAGCAACTCTGCCCATGCCTGGCTAGAATACTAGATGCGTTCGGTATCGATATTGGACGCATTCGGTCACGTCAGGAACACTATCGCCTAAGGCCATACCGGACACGTCCGGTACGCATGTCGAACGCATCTGGTCACCCCGTGACCAGCTTATTCAACTCCTTTCCAACTCTATCTTCTTTACCCTTGCTTAAATGTGCCAACCACCAAGTGTATCACCTTGTGCACATCTGTTAGCATATTTTTTACAAATGTTTTCAAGGGTGTTATCACTCCACTAGATCCTTAATGATATGCAATGAGTTAGAACATCTAGTGGCACTTTGATAACCGCATTTCGATACAAGTTTGACCCCTCTTAATAGTATGGCTATTGACCCAAAATGTGATCACACTCTCTAAGTGTCTTTGATCACTAAACCAAAAAGCTCCTATCAATTTCACCTTTGCCTTGTATTTTTTGTTTTTCTTTCTTCTTTTCCAAGTCTAAGCATTTGATTATCACCATGACATCACCATCATCATGTCATGATCTTCATTTGCTTCATCACTTGGAGTAGTGCTACCTATCTCATAATCACTTTGAGAAACTAGGTTAGCACTTAGGGTTTCATCAATTCACCAAATAATGCTAAGGTATAAGAGATGGACCTTTGAATCATGATACCAATTAGAGTGCACCAATATGCCATCCTTAGCACCATTAGTAACTAGGCATACATAAAAACTAGAATACCCTATGAGATCAACATTAGAAGCAAGGGTCTAGTTTTCATAATATGAGCATGAGTCTAGTTACTTAACCTATGCATGCTAGTTTTTCATTTCATCATTCAATCCTACAACTAGCATATACCACACAAGCATGTATATTGAAATTTAAAACTTGTGCCATGCAAGCAAATATATGAAATGCACATTCAAATGCATCATACAAGTTCATGAGCTTGCTCCCCCCTACTTATGTGCTAAAAATTTTAATTGATCCCCTTCCTTTGTCATATCTCTCCCCCTATGTCAAGTTTTCCCCCTATCACTTATATCATTGTTTCTTTCCCCCTTTGTTGTCGTTTCACTATCTTTGTACACTATTTCTCCCCCTTTGTCATCAATGATCATAAAGGTTTAAAATGTAGATAGATTGAGATTGTCAATGTCAGTCAATGGGGTGAGGATCCATTTCCCAAATTTGGTCCAATCTTATCACTTGCCAAAGATATTTAACTCGATTTGATCCAAGAACAAGTTTCTTCACACCTCCAAATAAGGGTTATCTTGTTCCATGTTGAGCTAAACACTTAGAGCTCATTTTCTAGATCAAACACTAGGTTTACAAGCCCACAAACATGTCATATGCTACCACTAGACCAAATTAAGCATAGAAGCAATAGTGGTACTATACAAACATCAAAATCATTTGATTTTCCTGAATGAGCCTAGTACTTGTGAAAGATGACTAGATGCACTAAACATGTCCTTAGCAAAGGATGTATGACATACCAATCAACTTTTACCTTGGATTGCTCGAAGGAGAGGCATGTCATATAAGTGGTGGGGGGTGCATCAACACATATTTGAGAAATCCAATATGTTCAACTCATTGCTTAGCTCGCAAAACCTTTTCTCATCTAATGGCTTGGTGAATATATCGGCAAGTTGATCTTCAGTGCCCACACTCTTAATGCAAATGTCCCCTTTTTGTTGGTGATCTCTTATGAAATGGTGGTGAACATCAATGTGCTTTGTTCTTGCATATTGAACTAGATTGTTGGTTAACTTGATTACACTCTCATTGTCACATAGCAATGGCACTGTCTTGAACTTGATTCCAAAGTCACCAAAGGTGGCCTTCATCCAAAGTATTTGTGCACAACAACTACTAGCAGATATGTATTCGGCTTCGGCGGTTAATAATGCAACACTATTTTGCTTCTTTGATGACCATGAAACAAGTGATCTTCCCAATAATTGACATGTGCCCGAGGTGCTCTTCCTTTCAACCTTGCATCCCGCATAATCTGAGTTGGAGTAACCAGCTAGTTCAAACTTTGCTCCTTTGGGATACCACAAACCAACATTTTGTATATGCTTCAAGTACCTCAATATTCTCTTTGTAGCCTTCAAAAAACTTTCTCTTGGTGAGGCTTGAAATCTTGCACACATGCATACACTAAACATGATATCCGGCCTTGATATGGTCACATAGAGTAGGCTTCCAATCATAGACTGATACAATTTTTGATCTACCATATTGCCACTTGCATCACTATCCAAGTTGTCATTTGTCTTCATTGGTGTGCTAATGGCTATGCTATCACTCATGCTAAACTTCTTGAGCATGTCATTGATGTACCTGCCTTGACTCACAAATATACCATTCTTCAATTGCTTGATTTGAAGACTAAGGAAGTAACTAAACTCTCCAATCATGGACATTTCAAACTCATTAGCCATCATCTTTCCGAACTATTCACAAAAGTCTTGATTGGTTGATCCAAATATGATGTCATCAACATAGATTTGCAACACAAATAAGTCTTTGTCAATCTTCTTGGTGAAAAGAGTGGTGTCAACCTTACCGTCATGAACCCTTTAGAGAGTAGGAAGTCCCCCAATCTCTCATACCATGCTCTAGATGCTTGCTTTAAGCCATATAATGCCTTCTTTAACTTGTACACATGGTCGGGCTTCTTGTCATCTTCAAAACTAGGAGGTTGCGCAACATATACTTCTTCATTGATGTAACCATTGAGAAACACACTCTTAACATCCATTTGATAGAGCTTGATATTGTGGGCACAAGCATAGGCTAATAAGATTCTAATTGCTTCCAATCTAGCAACCGGGGCATATGTTTCTCTAAAGTCAAGACCTTCAACTTGTGTATATTCTTATGCTATCAATCTTGCTTTATTCCTTACTACTATCCCATCTTGATCTTGCTTGTTTCTAAAGACCCATTTGGTTCCAATCACATTGTGTCCCTTTGGTCTCTCTACCAATTCCCATACTTGATTTCTTGTGAAGTTATTCAATTCTTCATGCATAGCATTCACCCAATCAACATCCTTCAATGCTTCAAATATCTTCTTTGGTTCAATGGATGACACAAATGAGAAATGCTCACAAAATGAAGCCAATCTTGATCTAGTTTGCACACCTCGAGAAATATCTCCAATTATAGTGTCCAATGGATGATCCCTTGCAATATTGGTTGGTTGGAGTATTGGAACTTGATTGCTTGCACTTGCTTGATCATTGGATTGAGATGATGCACTAGCCACTTGATCTTGTTCATAATCATGAGAGCCACTTGTACTAGCTTGATTTGTATCATCTTCACATTTGTGTTATAGAGCACTTGCACTTGATCATCTTCATCATCATTCACTTGCCTAGGCCTTAATTCACCAACATCCATGTTCTTCATGGCATTTGAAAGTTGAATGCCTCTAATATCTTCCAAGTTCTCATTCTCATCTTGGGAACCCTTGGTTTCATCAAATTCAACATCATGAACTTCCTCAAAAGTACCAGTATTCAAATTCCAAACTCTATATGCTTTGCTAGTAGTTGAGTATCCAAGTAGGAATCCTTCATCACATTTCTTGTCAAACTTGCCCAATCTAGTGCCTTTCTTCAAGATATAGCATTTGCAAACAAAGACACAAAAATCTACAATGTTGGGCTTTCTACCATTCAAGAGCTCATATGGTGTCTTCTCATCTAATGGGTGACAATAGAGGCAGTTGCTATAATAGCAAGCCGAGTTGATAGCTTCGGCCCAAAAAGATTGACTCACATTGTACTCACTAAGCATAGACCTTACCATATCAATAAGTGTTCTATTTTTCCTCTCAACAAGACCATTTGATTGTTGAGTGTACTTGGCCGAGAATTGATGTCTAATTCCAAATTTATCACATAGCTCATCAATTCTAGTGTTCTTGAACTCATTACCATTGTCACTTCTAACTCTCATGATGGTTGTTTCAAACTCTTTGTGAATGCCCTTGATAAATGGTTTGAATGTTGCAAATACATCACTCTTGTCCATTAGAAAGAATACCCATGTGTATCTAGTGTAATCATCCACTATCACAAAACCATATTTGTTGCCACCAATTCTAGTGTATTGAGTTGACCCAAACAAGTCTATGTGCAATAACTCAAATGCTTTACTAGTGCTCATCATGCTTTTCTTAGGATGGGTGTTTCCAACTTGTTTTCCAGCTTGACAAGCGCTACAAAGCTTATCTTTTTCAAACACTACATCTTTCAAACCTTTAACCAGGTCATGCTTAACCAATCTATTCAATTGTTTTATTCCAACATGACCAAGCCTTCTATGCCATAACCAACCCATGCTAGACTTAGTGAACAAACTCGTAGATAATTGAGCTTCACTAGCATTGAAATCAACCAAGTATAGATTCTCATATCTAAAGCCCTTAAAGATCAAGTTAGAGCCATCTACACTTATTATCTCTACATCATCTACCCCAAATATGCATTTGAATCCAAGATCACACAATTGAGACATGGATAGCAAATTGAAGTTCAAGTTCTCTACTAGCAACACATTTGAAATGCTCATGTCATTGGATATTGCAATCTTACCAAGCCCTTTAACCTTGCCTTTGAAATTGTCACCAAATGTGATACTATCATAACCATCATTGCCATTGGTATTGATTGAGTTGAACATTCTTGCATCACCGGTCATGTGTTGAGTGCACCCACTATCAAGAACCCAATGCCTTCCTCCGGCTTTGTAATTGACCTATAAAAGAAGATCAATTCTTTTTAGGTACCCAAACTTGCTTGGGTCCTTGAAGGTTAGTGATCAAGCTCTTTGGCACCCAAACAGCTTTCTTCTTTAAGCCCATCTAAGGTGTACCAATAAACTTAGCCTTTACACCATTTGCACCCTTGGTAAGCACATAGAAAGAATCAAGCTTAATGGAGGACACATTAGCTTGTGACTTCTTGTTCATACACTTTTGCTCTACATGACCAACTTGCTTGCAACTAGTGCAAAACTGACCATTGTTCTTCACAAAGCTAGTCTTGTGAGGAGCAAAGGTCGCCTTGCCTTTCTTGGGGGTATAGCCCAACCCCTATTTGTAGAGAGAAACTCTTTGGCTACCCAAGCACATAAGCAAGCGGTCCTCACCACCATAGGCCTTAGCCAAGGTATGAGTGAGCTCATTGACCTTCTTCTTGAGGGTCTCATTCTCAATCATTAGTGAGGCATCATATGTGAAACCATAACTACTAGATGAGGTGGAAGTGAAAGTGCTACAAGAAGGGTTAGTGGGAGCAACAATGATAGGCTTATAGAATGATTCATCAATTAAGTCACAAGTTAAGCCTACATTACATGTCTCAACATGCTTCTTATTTTGCTCATCAAGCATAGAGGAATGAGCTTTTTCAAGCTTCTTGTGAGCATTGCCAAGCTTCTCATGGGCTTCCTCTAGCCTCTCATGAGATGCACTAAGCTCATCAAAGGCTTGCTTAAGGGCTTTTAGTTCCTTACGTAAGCTTTTCCATTCACTTCTCTTAATGTCAAAGTGTTCTTTAGCATCGTCTAGCATGTTAAGTAGTTCATCATCATCACTATCACTTTTATTTTCATTATCATGTTCCTCATCACTTCCATCATCACAAGTTTATACCTTAGTGGCCTTAGCCATGAAGCATGATGGAGTATCGAAGAGAGAAGGCTTCTCATTGATAGCAATGCTTGCAAGTGCTTTCTTCTTGGTGGTCTTGTCATCATCCCTATCATCATCATCACTTGAGGAGGCATCACTATCCCAAGTAACCACATATGAACCACCCTTCTTCTTCTTCTTGAAGGTCATCTTGTCCTTCTTCTCTTTCTTTTCCTTCTTGTCCTTCTTCTTGTTCTTCTTGTTGTCATCATCATTGTTACTATTGTATGGGCGTTGAGCAACAAGATGATCCTTGCTTCCACAATTAAGCACCTTCTTTGTCGCAGAACTGACCAATTTATAATAGCACAAGTACAATGGTAGCCTACAAGCGGTCGCACTATCATACTTGAGCCCATATAAACCCAGTAGTCTATTGAGTACCATGACGGGTCTCGATAAATGATCCACAAACAACCAAGATCGTACATGATTCAACATACATGTCACATATTACATAAAGTTTGCAGATACATTTCCATCATCAGAGTATGAAACAAAGTTATTACAAACCAAGTTTGATAGATAATAGCAGAAGCAAATTAAGTTTGAAAGTAGCATTTGCCAACATAGTTTAATACAATGCCAACATACGATCACGGTCCACAAAAGCATGTAGAGGGATTAATAAAGAAGCCTACCCAAGTCTTACTCCTCAAGATATCTAATTTACAAAATGGTAAACATACAAAAAGCACTCATTTAACTATATTTAAATCACCATGAAAAATACCAGAAAATGCACATTTCATATTTTTATAAAATAAAAAAACTACACTTCCTAAGGCATACAACAAAATTTGGTTCACAAGATTTGGATCTCTACAACTCTACTTATCATTTTTCAAAGTTTGCATCAAATCTAAAAACAGATGAACTAGCTTTCTCCATCGAGTCACTGACAGCTGGGGCCCTCGGTTCAGTCGACCCCACATGTTAGCGACGGCAATACAGAGCGTGGCATGGGACAACCGGACTTTGCCGATGGTGACCCTCTTCGACGATGGCACCGACCCAACCGTGATCCCCATGACCTCCCGCACCTATTAAGCTGACAAGCTGGACCTATTACCAGAGCTAAGCATGGCGGTGGTGTCAATGGCGGCACGGCAGAGCAGGATGATGGCGCTACACCGGCGGTGACCACGACGACTCGATCTAATGAGTCTATGAGCTGCTACACATGACGGCGGTTCTAGAGCACCAATCACTACAGCGAAAGGCGGTCGGATGCAGTGCAACCACGACGATGGAGTGCGGCGGCGGAGGTGGTGCGGTGCTCAGTGGAGGTGGCGCGGTGCTCGGCGGAGGTGGTGCGGAGATCGGCGGAGGTGGCGCGGTGATGCGGTGGGGTTGCAATGGCACTACTGCGGTGGCGGAGAAGCGACGTGACATGACGCAAGGCGAGTGGGGTGGCTGGCAATGGTGATGGCGGCGCTGTCTGCTACGGTGGCTGCTGCGGGTGGGCAAAGGAAGAGGCAGAGAGCGAAATGAGAGCGTGGGGATGGAGCGGGCGAGTGCGGGGCGTGTTGTAGTGCGCTCTGGCCCGACGTGGCCTGGCTGGTCAGACTAGCGGCAATGCATGGCTTCACTTTCTCCACGCGGCGGCCATGTTCTGTTGCCGGTCGGCCATGACAGCGCGTGGCACGGCGTTCGTCAGAGTGCGATCATATGCCTGACAGCGCGATTTGAAGCAATTAAATCTCCTAATCCATAGCTTGTTAGTGCAAACAACCTAAACATAACTCGTAGCCCTAAGTACCAGCTACAAAACACCTTTAGAAAACAAGGTCTAATTTGAAATGGATAGAGAGTAAAATCAACTCAAAGTAGTGAGCGTCAAACTGCAAGCACGCAAGACTTAGAAAATTTTTCCTAAGTGCTGAAATCAATGAAAGGCTGATTCTTGTGAGCAATTTTTAAGCATGTTAGGAGCTAAGCTAGCCTATGACCCAATAATAAAAGTTGTTCCCCTTATCAAATACTACCACTTTGCTTTAGTGCACACATCCATGCAAAGTTTCTATCATATAGTTCAAACTTGGTCAAACCTCCTACTTTTAAATGATGACTTATACTTGAACTATGACTTAGTGACCAAATTAGCCCTAGCCATGAATACCAAAGTTATTCATGATGACATGCTAAACATGTTTAAGCTATTCCCAAGTTCACACAATCATTTCATACATTGGTTACACATAAAGCTTTCCAAGTCAACATATATAGCATCACTTAAGGACTTGATCATACAAAGTGACCTTCATGAACATTGTTCCACTAGTCATCCTAAGTATAGCTATGATGTTTTAGTGACTCACATCAACCATCTACATGTATCCATATATACAAGGAAACATAAAATAACAAGCATGTTTCATATGTTTCAATCACATGTTTCAATTGTAAAAACTTATTTATGAATGCTCGATGCTCATGCTCATGCAATGCAAGTCAAATGATGTAAGCTTAACACCTAGGGTGTTACAGCCCCTTCCCCTTATAAAAATCTCATCCTGAGATTTGCAAGACGTACCATTCTTGGAAAAAGGCAGGATAAACCTCACGTAAGTAATCCTCTCTTTCTCACGTAGCATCTTGTTCACTATGATTATTCCACACCACCTTATAGAACTCAATGATCTTACTCTGGGTTACTCTTTCCAGCTCTTCTAACACTCGGATTGGCTTTTCTTCATAGGTCAAATCTGATTGAAGCTTTATGTTGGTGGGTGTAATAGCTTCCTCAGGTACGCAAAGACATCTCTTCAACTAAGAAACATGGAAGACATCGAATATTGCACTCATCTCTGGTGGAAGTTGTAACTTATAAGCGACATTCCCTTTCTATTCAATAATCTTGTACAACCCTACATATCTAGGTGCAAGCTTCCTTTTTACTCCAAATCTTTGCACTCCTTTCATGGGTGACACTTTCAAGTATACGTAGTCTCCCACTTCAAAGGTCAATGGTCTTCTTCTTTTATCCGCATAACTCTTTTGTCTGGATTGAGCTGCTTTCATATGCTGTTGGATAATATGCACTTGTTCTTCAGCTTCAGTGACAAAGTCAATACCAAAGTATCTCCTTTCACCGGGCTCAATCCAATTAAACGGGGTTCTACATTTTCTGCCGTACAAGGCTTCAAAAGGAGCCATCTTGATGCTTGCTTGATAACTGTTGTTGTAGGAAAACTCAGCTAATGGTAACCATTTCTCCCATGAACCCTTGGAAGATATAACACAAGCTCTCAGCAAATCTTCTAAGATTTGGTTTACTCGCTTAGTTTGTCCTGAAGTTTGTGGATGGTATGCCGAACTTCTAATTAGCTTAGTTCCCAAAGCCTAGTGCAAGTGCTCCTAGAAACAGGCTATAAACTGTGGTCCTCGATCTGAGATTATGGTCCTAGGTACTCCATGTAGTCTCATAATCTGAGAAACATACAGCTCAGCATACTTCCCCACGTGATACCTTATGTTTACAGGTATAAAATATGCTGACTTGGTGAGACGATCTATAATGACCTATATGGAATCATGACCTTGATGTGTCAACGGAAGGCCTGTGATAAAGTCCATACTGATTTCTTCCCATTTCCAACCTAGGATAGGTAATGGCTAAAGTAGCCTGGCATATTTCATATGAACAACTTTTACTCTACTGTAGTTATCGCACCTAGCGACATAGGCTGCGATCTCCTTCTTCATCTTAGTCCACCAAAAATGGGTTTCCAAATCTTGATACATCTTACTACTGCCCGGATGGATAGACAATTTGGACGAATGAGCTTCATCTAAAATTTGATTTCTAAGCTCATGGTCTTTCGGTACCACAAGTTGGTCCTCAAACCATAGCACACCCCTTTCATCTAATCTGAAATGCTTAGTTTCTGGCTCTTGCATCTTTCTCTTGATGTGAAATATACCTACATCTATCTTCTGTAGTTCTATGATTTTGCTCTCAAGTGAACAACTGATAGTGATATTGTGCAGTACAACAGGATGTAACAAATTAAATCCATCTTCCAACAATGCTTTCACAGTGTTGCAATGAGATTTCCGACTAAGTGCATCAGCTACAACATTGGCTTTCCCAGGATGGTAGTGCACTTCCAAATTATAGTCCTTAATCAGTTCTAGCCATCTTCGTTGTCTCATTTTTAGCTCAGGTTGGGTAAAGATGTACTTGAGACTTTTGTGGTCAGTATATATATGACCTACATTGCCCAACAAATAATGTTCCCATATCTTTAGTGCATGAACAACTGCTGCAAGTTCTAAATCTTGCGTAGGGTAATTGACTTCATGTTTTCTCAACTACTGAGAAGCATATGCAATAACTCTTTCTTCTTGCATGAGCACACACCCCAAACCTATACCCGATGCATCACAAAATACATCGAAAGGCTTCTCAATGTCGGGTTGTGCTAAAACAGGGGCTGTAGTTAATAGAATCCTGAGGGTGTGAATTGCTGCTTCACATTCTAATGTCCACTTGAACTTCTCATCTTTCTAAAGTAGCCTAGTCATGGGTTTAGCTATCTTGGAGAAATCTAGAATGAAATGATGACAGTAGCCTGCTAACCCTAGAAAACTTTGAACTTCATGAACCGAAGTCGGGGCCTTCTAATCCATGACCTCTTGTACTTTTGATGGGTCTATAGATATTCCATCTCTTGATAAGATATGACCTAAGAAAGGTACTTTACTCAACCAAAATTCACACTTGCTAAACTTTGCATACAACTTATGCTCCCTCAATCTGGATAGAACAATCTTCAGATGCTCTGCATGATCTACCTCATTCTCTGAATAAATCAATATATCATCGATAAACACGACCATGAACTTGTCAAGCTCAGGCATGAATACCAAATTCATCAGGTACATGAAGTAGACAGGAGCATTCGTTAGTCTGAAAGACATAGCCAAATACTCATATAAGTCGTACCTAGTGGAGAAAGTAGTTTTAGGTATATCCTCTAGCCTGATCTTTATCTGATGATAACCTGATCTCAAATCAATCTTGGAGAATACCTTTGCCTTTGCCAATTGATCGAACAAGATGTCAATGCGAGGCAACGGATACTTGTTTTTAATGGTCACAGCATTAAGTGGCCTATAATCCACACACATTCTCAAGGACTTGTCCTTCTTCTTTACAAATAATGCTGGACATCCCCATGGAGATGAACTAGGTTGAATGAGACCTTTGTCTAACAGATCTTGTAGCTGAATTTTAAGTTCCGCTAACTCATTTGGTGGCATCCTATAAGGCCTTCTTAAGATAGGTGCCATACCTGGCACTAACTCAATCTTAAATTTCACATCCCTATTAGGTGGTAAACCTAGTAACTCATCTGGGAATACATCAGGAAACTCACAAACCACTGGGATATCACGAAGGGTAGTGGTTTGGATAGCACAAGCTAAGTGTTGGAGTTCAAAATTTCTGGAGAGGGGTACTAGAAAAGCATTTCCTCCCTTGGGTTCTCTCAACATAATGGTACAAGTGCTAGTGTCAATGAGAACACCATGATCTTTCATCCAATTCATGCCTAAGATTACACTTATGGATAACCCAGGCAATACTATCAAATCCGTTGTATACTCCCTCTCTAGTATAGAGATGAGCATGTTTCTGACTATCTTATTTGTAGAAATAGTAGCCTTAGTAGAACTTATATTATAACCACCCTTGCTTACTTAAATTATTTTTTGATCATGTCTAGATGCAAATGCTTGGCTCATAAATGAATGAGAAGCTCCCGAATCAAATAAAACAATAGCAGGATGCTTGTTGACAAGAAACATACCAGCCGTGACAACTTCTCCAGCGGGCACTTCCTCAACAGTGGTATAGTGCACGTATCTAGGACGTGCCCTCGAGTTTGCCTGCCTCTGACTGTTCAGATTCTGATTGCCATTCTTCTTAGGGTGGGGGCATTCTTTGGCCCAATGACCCACTTGATTGCAGTTGTAGCAAGGTTGATTACTCCTAGGTCCTGTGGAGTTTCCTTGACCGCCATTCCCTTTAGGTAAGGCAATAGTGAATGCCTTACAAAATACCTTCTGAGGCCTGTTGTTTTGAGCTTTTGGTGGCGGAGGCCTAAACTTAGGTGCAGGTGGGCGGAACTGTGGTCTAGCTGTTATAGGAGCTCTGGACTGTGAAGATCTGGAGGCACCTGCCTCAATTGCCCTCTTGCGGCCCTTAGTTGTCGCATGCATATTGTTATGGTTTTCCTGGGTCAAAGCATCACTAATAAACTCATTGTAGGTGGTGCACTTTGAATTGGCCATAGTCTTCATCAGTTTTGTGCTCAAACTCTGCTTGAAGCTCTCTATCTTCTTCTCTTCGGTATCAACAAAACCTAGGGCATACCTAGATAGGTTGTTGAAAGCATGCATGTATTCAGTGAGGGTCTTAGTCCCTTGTGTGAGCCTCATAAATTCAGCCACCTTCATATGCATCAGCCCTAGGGGAATGTGATGTCCTCGAAAGGCCAACTTGAACTGCTCCCATGTTACATGCGCATTAGCAGGTAGAGAGGACAAGAAATGTGTCCACCAAATCCCTGTCGATCCCTACAACTGATGGGACACATACTCAGCCTTCTAGTTCTCGGTGACCCTTAGCAAACAAAACTTCTACTCAATAGTGTCGAGCCACTCGTCTGCCTATAGTGGTTCCTCAGCCACCTTGAAGATAGGAGGCTTTGTATCCAGAAATTCCTTGAAGGTACTGTGCTGGTTTGGCTCAGGCCCTTGTTGTTGTGGGTGGGCACGAGCTGTGTTTTGCGCAAAGAGGCATAGAGCTTCCTCCATTGTCCTTTGGCTTCCTAAGAATTGGGCAAAGAACTCCTGAGCAGACAGCGGTGATGGTGGCGGTAAGTCACCGTCGTTGCCATCATGGCTGCTGCTAGCTCCTGCACGGGTGTGAGTCATCTGCAAAGCTGCAACAATAAGTGATTATTGGATGATGTCAGGAGATTTTAGATGAATTTTACAATCATGCCAAACTAAAATTACTAGAGAGGATCTTAAATTCATATAATAAGAATAGAGGCATAATAATTCATTCTCACAACATGACACCACCAACTTGATCACTTATCGGACTCATAGCGCTTTAACATTCAAATCATGATCACTGATAAATGAACTAGAATTGCATTAGCGTTTAACTAAACGTGAGATAACATGTGAATACCAATATTACATGATAGTCCAATCACCAACACCAAACTCAACTACAGGTCCATAACATAGATAGCGATGATACATCTAGTGTTTCCACTAGTCACTAAGCAATCTAATCCTCATTATGATCACTGTCGAGGTCAGAGATAGGATCATCTCCCTCCTTAGGCTCTACTTCTTCCTCATCCTCATCATCATCTTCTTCCATATTTGGACCATCTTCTTCCCCATCAAGGATTGGGTTCAGCTGGTTGTTCAGATAGTGCACCTCATGCTGAAGGTCTATCACTCAAAGCTGAGCTTGTGCAAGCTACTAACGTAAGCCCCTTTTAGCATGGTCCTATGCATTACTTATGGCATGGTGCCTATCTTGTTCTATTCTTGCTACAGCGGCATGGTTGTTTGCTAAGTTCCACTGGCACATAGCTGTGGATGCCTCTGCATGGGCGGCCTCCAGCTGCCCCCGTAGTCCTGCAAGCAATGCTTGATCATCAGCTCTTGCTTCTTGGGCCACTGCTCTCTGTTGATCCACTTGCTCCATTTGGGTATGGAGATTGCCCAAAGCTGCATAGGCTTGGTTAGATTCCCATTGGGCTTTACTTGCTGCTTTCTTATGCTTGCACACATGCTTTTTGAGCTTGCGTTGTGTGGCTTCAGCTCTCATGAGCTTGTCCATGCAAGTGGTGTATGATTCCTGCCAGAAATCCCTGGTGTCCTAGCGTGTACAAAACATCTTCATCACCGCAAACATGGCACTCATAGCAGGACTAGAGCTATTTGCCCACTCATCCTGATCTCGGATGAATGCATTTTGGTTGCATTGTTCCCATATTGCTGTGGATGGATCCACCTGAGAAAACATACTAGCGGCACTGCCGGTAAGTGCATCCCCATGCTGCTGACAGATCTAACTCAAAACCTTAAAGGCCACCACTTGGGCAGCCTCCCAAGGAGTTTTCCCTTCGGATTTCGCCTTCCATTCTTGCTAGAAAGGTGCTTGTGTGTGGGCTGGTATGGTTAGCCACATCTCATACCATGGTTGTCCCTCTAGGTACTCTTCATTCCAATGATAGAGAGGTGGCTCCTGATACCCCACAAAGTGCAAAACTCTCCAAAGCAAAGTAGGAGTTCCGAACACCATCAGGAAATTCTCACATCCAACTGGTGCTGCCATCTGTACCATCAACATGTACCACTTTTGTGAGACAAGGCCATAATGGATAAGAGTTACATAACTGAGTAAGAAATTTATAAGGGGAGGAACAAGGCAAGTATTGATTAATTATTATCATGATGCATGCACGTTCCATACGTCCTCACAAACTTAGGAAAATTTATTTCTAACGGCATACACGATGGCATACATATGTTCTCTCATATATAGCGTAACTAGTCGAGTTACACATTTCGTTGTTAGTGTACCTGCATAAGAATTTCATTTCAGCCCAAACCCCACAATTATATATGCAGAATGTAAATCTAAATACTTCCATATATGTATACCCATACATATACTTCCGTATCAAAGCTACCTGATGATAGTTTATACCCACAATTAAATATGCACCATATACACATGCAAGCATGCATACACAGCTGTACCAAAGCTAACTCTCCCCGACCGCATGCTCACATCTTGCGGTCATGCCACTCATCAACTTACCTTCTTACCTTGGCATAGAGGCATTTGATTCATACATTACCATTCAGGTGAATGTCATCCATACAATAGCACGTCGTATGGACGACGAAATTAAAAACCCCCAAGTTAGTACTTAAATAGCCACCTAATAGTCCTTAATTTGGGCATAAGTAAAGTGATCACTAGCACACTTTAGATTTCAAATACCTATTTATATGGCTATTAGTTGCTAGAAAAGGGTTTTGGAAAAACAAAACCTTTGTTTTAAATACACATGTGGTAATTAATGTTGAATCTTGCTCTGATGCCAGCTGTCATAGAACCGACCAATTTATAAGAGCACAAGTACAATGGCAGCCCGCAAGCGGTCGCACTATCATACTTGAGCCCATATAAACCTAGTAGTCTGTCAAGTACCACGATGGGTCTTGATAAACGATCCATAAACAACCAAGATCGTACATGATTCAACATACATGTCACATATTACATAAAGTTCACAGATACATGAGTCAACAACGGTACGGTCCTTAATCGGCACAGACCGAATCACATGAGTCAATCTACCATAGACTCCGCCCGACCTCCATTTACTTTTACCCCATGGTTCTTTTCCATGATAGCAAATATAGCCAATCGTGCTTTGGTATCCACCTATATCTCGCAGGTGACAGGAAATCACCTGACTTCTACCGGTCTAAGCAGGGCTAAGCATATATTCGATCCTGGACCTACACAGGGTTAAAGGGTGTATTTCTGGACAAGGAAATTATATGCATCAAGTGGTTCTAATCAACTCTTATAACCTAATGCATCAATCATAAAGGACTCGAGTAATATTTTGTAAAACATTGGGATACTTAGAATGCTCCGGGGCTTGCCTTTCAGAAAGAAGTGGGGCGGTGGTCAGGGCACTCTGGAAGCTCTTCTAGGGTCTGCTCCTCACCTTTGGGAGCTGTGGCTTGAGGAATCTCCTGCTGGTCCCCTTCCTCTCCTTCGTTGAACCCCAGCAACGTTATCTCCTCTGTCGATCCTAGATGCATGAATATGGTATAAGATATTGCGAATGCATATATATTGACGAGTATAGTATGATGACACATGATGAATGCATTCATGTAAGTATTCTTAACAGCATGGTGTTAAAGTAATAACAAGTGCATCACATTTTACTGAGTATGTGCATATCTCTTCTTGATTACTTAATCAAACACTTCAACAATTCGTTTACTATACCACAAAACAATAGCTAATTGTTTTACTCATAACTGAAGTTCTACTTATCCAAACATTATGATCTTGGACTTTCTGGAAAGCTTATAAAATTATCTACAACTTTATTTTAATACTCTTACTGTGATTCAAGAGTTATATAGGGCAAACAAATCGTTCAATAAAATCTATCCAGAAAGCAAATATTTCGGACAACAAACTTGTAACAGCTAGAACTCAAAAATCCTAAGCTCTATGACTGTGAAAATTTAACAGAAGGTAGATTAGTAAGTTATCTACAACTTTGTTATTAACAAGTTTTATAGCAAAGACCATTATCCATATGAAATCCTCCATACAATCAAAACTATACATGCAGCTTTGTATTTGAATTATAAGTGATAATTAGTTATTTGCATACAATCAATGTCTTCTAAGCCTTACCATTGACATCAACAGTTACTATGCATCATAAGAATCATAGAAAACATCATGCTTAATCACAATCTAATTATTTAAATGCCTTTATTAATTTAATTAAATAATTAGGGTAAATAATAAACATACATCAAATGTACACAATAAATTCTCAGACAATTACATTAGACTCCTAATGCTCACAATATGCTACTATGAAAATTTCATATTATTTGCACATGTATAACATCCTATGCAAAAATAACAAGCTAGCAAGGTTATTTTAGTGAAAATGGAAAACCCTATAGAAAAGTGTCAAGCAACAGATTGTATATTTTTCCTAGCTTCACCTTAGTGCCATACTACGGTACAAAAATTTGCATAGTAATATTTTACATATTTTTATCCCTACAAATTTCCTTAGAAAATGCCATTTATTAATAAATAAATAGAAAGACCATATTTAAATTAAGTTTATAGTAAACTTATTATTTTTCCTAGCTAGAGCATGTCAATACAAAACCCACAAAATTGGAATCATATTTTTTTAATCATTTTTCTAGCTCAAGATATCTAATTTACAAAATGGTAAACATACAAAAAGCACTCATTTAACTATATTTAAATCACCATGAAAAATACCAGAAAATGCACATTTCATATTTTTATAAAATGAAAAAAACTACACTTCCGAAGGCATACAACAAAATTTGGTTCACAAGATTTGAATCTCTACAACTCTACTTATCATTTTTCAAAGTTTGCATCAAATCTGAAAACAAATGAACTAGCTTTCTCCATTGAGTCACTGACAGCTGGGGCCCTCGGTTCAGTCGACCCCACACGTTAGCGACAGCAATACAGAGCGCGGCGCGGGACAATCGGAGTTCACCGACGGTGACCCTCTCCAGCGACGGCACCGACCCAAGCGTGATCCCCATGACCTCCCGCACCTATTGATCTAACAAGCTAGACCTATTGTCAGAGCTAAGCACGACGGCGGCATCAATGGTGGCATGGTAGAGTAGGATGATGGCGCTACACCAGCGGTGACTGTGACTACTCGATCTAATGAGTCTATGAGCTGCTACACACGATGGTGGTTCTAGAGCACCAACCACTATGGCGAAAGGCGGTCAGATGCAGTGCGGCCACAACGACGGAGTGCGGTGGCAGAGGTGGTGTTGTGCTCAGTGGAGGTGGCGTGGTGCTCGGCGGAGGTGGCGCGGTGCTCAGTAGAGGTGGCGCGGTGCTTAGCGGAGGTGGCGCGGTGCTCTGCGGAGGTGGCACGGTGATGCAGTGGGGTTGCAACAGCACTGCTGCGGTTACGGAGAAGCGACATGATGCGGCACAAGGCCAGTGGGGTGGTTGGCAATGGTGACAGCGGCGCTGTCCGCTGCCGCGGCTGCTGCGGGTGGGCAAAGGAAGAGGTAGAGAGCGAAATGAGAGCGCGGGGATGGAGCGAGCGAGTGCGGGTCGTGTTGTAGTGCGCTTTGGCCCGACGTGGCTTGGCTGGTCAGACCAGCGGCGACGCATGACTTCACTTCCTCCACACGGCGGCCATGCTCTGTTGCCGGTCGGCCATGACAGCGCGTGGCGCGGCGTTCGTCAGAGTGCGATCCTATGCCTGACAGCATGATTTGAAGCAATTAAATCTCCTAATCCGTAGCTTGTTAGTGCAAACAACCTAAATAGAACTCATAGCCCTAAGTACCAGCTACAAAACTCCTTTAGAAAACAAGGTCTAATTTGCAATGGATAGAGAGTAAAATCAACTCAAAGTAGTGACCGTCAAACTGCAAGCACGCAAGACTTAGAAAATTTTTCCTAAGTGTTGAAATCAATGAAAGGCTGATTCTTGTGAGCAATTTTTAAGCATGTTAGGGGCTAAACTAGCCTATGACCCAAAAATAAAAATTGTTCCCCTTATCAAATACTACCACTTTGCTTTAGTGCACACATCCATGCAAAGTTTCTATCATATAGTTCAAACTTGGTCAAACCTCCTACTTTCAAATGATGACTTGTACTTGAACTATGACTTAGTGACCAAATTAGCCCTAGCCATGAATACCAAAGTTGTTCATGATGACATGCTAAACATGTTTAAGCTATTCTCAAGTTCACACAATTATTTCATACATTGGTTACACATAAAGCTTTCCAAGTCAACATACATAGCATCACTTAAGGACTTGATCATACAAAGTGACCTTCATGAACATTGTTCCACTAGTCATCCTAAGTATAGCTATGATGTTTTAGTGACTCACATCAACCATATACATGTATTCATATATACAAGGAAACATAAAATAACAAGCATGTTTCATATGTTTCAATCACATGTTTCAATTGTAAAAGCTTATTTGTGAATGCTCGATGCTCATGCTCGTGCAATGCAAGTCAAATTATGCAAGCTTAACACCTAGGGTGTTACATTCTTGACTCTTCCTTGTTCTTAGATGAATACTTCTTTCTTCTACCATGATAGCTCTTCTTAATCATGAACTTGCCAAATCTCTTGACAAAGAGAGCCATCTTCTCATCATCCATCTTATCAAAGCTCAAATCTTCATCTTCACTTGATGATTCTTGCTTTGCCTTGCCCTTGGATGATGTGTCCTTAAACGCCACACTCTTCTTCTTCTTCTCATCCTTCTTCCCATCTTTCTTCTCCTTCTTTATTTCCTTCTCATCATCATCTCTATATGTATCATCAGTCATTATATCTCCTAACACTTGGTTTGGTGTTATGGTGTCCAAACCACTCCTTACTAGAATAGTGACCAATGTGCCAAATCTTGAAGGTAAGCATCTCAAGAACTTGTGGGAGAAGTCCTTGTCCTTCACCTCTTCTCCAAGTGCTTTGAGATCATTGACAAGCACTTGAAGCCTATGGAACATCTCTAGCACAATCCCATTCTCCTTCATCTTGAAGCTTGCAAACTTCTCCTTGAGAATGTATGCCTTTGCACCCTTCATGGCTTCCGTGCCCTCAAATGATTCCTCCAACTTCTTCCATACCTCATGAGCTCTCTCAATGTTCTTGATTTGCTCAAATGTTCTCTCATCCAAAGTATCATGGATAGCACTAAGAGCAATGTCATTATTTTGGAGTAGCACCTCTTCGGTGGTGGTGGGAGCCTCTTCATCATCAATCTCAATCTTGGCCTCTACCACCTTCCAAACCTTCCTATTGATTGACTTGATGTAAGTTGTCATCTTGGCCTTCCAATAGGGATAGTTTGAGCCATCAAATTGGGGTGGCTTCTTGGTGTTGTTGATTTGAGCTATTTTTACACCAAAGGTTGTTAAGCCTCAAATCACGGTGACCACAGCTCCGATACCACTTGAATCCTAATGGCTAGAGGGGGGTGAATAGCCTATTAAAAAATTCTACAACAACACTTAGCAAATCGGTTAGACAAATTTGAGGCGAAGCGAGTGTAGCGCTAGCCTACTAAAAATGCAAGCCACCTACTACAATTCTAGTTTCTATAGTCTCTATGCACATAATGGCTATGTCACTACACTAAGTTAGTGTGCTCTCAAAGGCTAACTAAAGAGCCTCACTAACCAAACTAACAAGCTATCACGACTAGCTACACTAAAGAGCTTGACAACTAGTTTGCGGTAATGTAGAGAGAGAGCAATATGGTTATACCGCTGAGTCGAGGAATGAACTAATCAATCACAAGAATGAATACCAGTAAAGACCAATCACCTCAAAATCAAATGATGACACAATGATTTTTATTGAGATTTACTTGCATGTCGGCAAGCTAGTCCTTGTTGTGGTGATTCACTCACTTGGAGGTTCACGCGCTAATTGACATCACACACCAAACCCTCAATAGGATGTTGCACAACCACCACAAGATGAGGATCACACAAGCCATGAGCAATTTACTAGAGTACCTTTTGGCTCTCCACTAGGAAAGGTCAAGAACCCCTCACAATCACCATGATCGGAGCCGAAGAGAATCACCGACCTCCGCTCGACGATCCACGCTGCTCCAAGCCATCTAGGTGGCAGAAACTACCAAGAGTAACAAGTGAATCCCACAGTGAAACATGAACACCAAGTGTCTCTATATGCAAACACTCAAGCAATGCACTTGGATTCTCTCCCAATCTCACAAAGATGATGAATCAATGATGGAGATGAGTGGGAGGGCTTTGGCTAAGCTCACAAGGTTGCTATGTCAATGCAAATGGCCAAGAGGGTGAGCTAGAGCCGGCCAAATGATATTTATAGACACCCCAAAACAATAGAGTCGTTGGCTCAATTATTGGACTGACTGCAGGATGACCGAACGCGTAGGATGTGTCCACCCGACGTGTTCGGGGTGGTGACCCAATGTGTCCAGTCACTGTGTCCGGTCGCAACCTAGCCGCCATGTGTCCCTTTCAAATTGTTTAGAAATTCACGCCCAACGGCTACCTTTGCGCATAGTAATACTACATGACTAGACGTGCTGTTAGAAAACGACCGGACACGGGAGACGCAGCATTCGATCGAGTCCAGAGAGCTCCTAGAGCCACTCTTGGCTGACCAGATGCACTCGATCACACCGAACTAGACGCTCCCAGCATCCAATCAATTATTGTGCTGAAAACCCAAGACTTGCTGGTTCACACCAGACGCGTCCAGTGTGACGACCGGATGCATTCGGTCGCTCTTTGTAATTCTTCTTTGGGCTATATGACTTTGACCTAACGCTGAATAGTAACGCATCAGTGTCTGGTCACTCCACTGAGCCAGAGTCCGGTCACCTCAGCAACTCTGCCCGTGCCTGGTCAGAATACCGGACGCGTTCGGTATCGATATTGGACGTGTCCGATCAAGTCAGGAACGCTACTGCCGGAGGCAGTACTAGACGTGTTCGGTAGGTATGTTGGACTCATCCGATCACCCCATGACCAACACATTCAACTCCTTTCCAACTCTATCTTCTTTACCCTTGCTCAAATGTGCCAACCACCAAGTGTATCAGCTTGTGCACATGTGTTAGCATATTTTCACAAATGTTTTCAAGGGTGTTATCACTCCACTAGATCCTTAATGATATGCAATGAGTTAGAACATCTAGTGGCACTTTGGTAACCACATTTTGATATGAGTTTCACCCCTCTTAATAGTATGGCTATCGACCCTAAATGTGATCCACTCTCTAAGTGTCTTTGATCACTAAACCGAAAAGCTCCTATCAATTTCACCTTTGCCTTGTATTTTTTGTTTTTCTTTCTTCTTTTCCAAGTCCAAGCATTTGATTATCACCATGACATCACCATCATCATGTCATGATCTTCATTTGCTTCATCACTTGGAGTAGTGCTACCCATCTCATAATCACTTTGATAAACTAGGTTAGCACTTAGGGTTTCATCAATTCACCAAATGATGCTAAGGTATAAGAGATGGACCTTTGAAGCATGATACCAATCGGAGTACACCAATATACCATCCTTATCACCATTAGTAACTAGGCATACACAAAAACTAGAATACCCTATGAGATCAACAATAGAAGCAAGGGTCTAGTTTTCATAATATGAGCATGAGTCTAGTTACTTAACCTATGCATGCTAGTTTTTCATTTCATCATTCAATCCTACAACTAGCATATACCACACAAGCATGTATATTGAAATTTAAAACTTGTGCCATGCAAGCAAATATATGAAATGCACATTCAAATGCATCATACAAGTTCATGAGCTTTCTCCCCCTACTTATGTGCTTAAAATTTTAATTGATCCCCTTCCTTTGTCATATCTCTCCCCCTATGTCAAGTTTCCCCCAATCACTTATATCTTTGTTTCTTTCCCCCTTTGTTGTCTTTTCACTATCTTTGTACACTATTTCTCCCCCTTTGTCATCAATGACCATAAATGTTCAAAATGTAGATAGATTGAGATTATCAATGTTAGTCAATGGGGTGAGGATCCATTTCCCAAATTTGGTCCAATCTTATCACTTGCCAAAGATATTTAACTCAGTTTGATCCAAGGACAAGCTTCTTCACACCTCCAAATAAGGGTTATCTTATTCCATGTTGAGTTAAACACTTAGAGCTCATTTTCTAGATCAAACACTAGGTTTACAAGCCCACAAAAATGTCATATGCTATCACTGGACCAAATTAAGCATAGAAGCAATAGTGGTACCATACAAACATCAAAATCATTTGATTTTCCTGAATGAGCCTATTACATGTGAAAGATGACTAGATGCACTAAACATGTCCTTAGCAAGGATGTATGCCATGCCAATCAACTTTTACCTTGGATTGCTCGAAGGAGAGGCATGTCATATAACTGGGGGGGTGCATCAACACGTATTTGAGAAATCCAATATGTTCAACTCATTCCTTAGGTTGCAAAACCTTTTCTCATCTAATGGCTTGGTGAATATATCGGCAAGTTGATCTTCGGTGCCCACACTCTTAATGCAAAGTCCCCTTTTTGTTGGTGATCTCTTATGAAATGGTGGTGAACATCAATGTGCCTTGTTCCTGCATATTGAACCAGATTGTTGGTTAACTTGATTGCACTCTCATTGTCACATAGCAATGGCACTTTCTTGAACTTGATTCCAATGTCACTCAAGGTGGCCTTCATCCAATGTATTTGTGCACAACAACTACTGGTAGATATGCATTCGGCTTCGGTGGTTGATAATGCAACACTATTTTGCTTCTTTGATGACCATGAAACAAGTGATCTTCCCAACAATAGACATGTGCCCGAGGTGCTCTTCCTTTCAACCTTGCATCCCGTATAATCCGAGTCAGAGTAACATACTAGTTCAAGCATTTGATTATCACAATGCCTTATTTTTTTTGTTTTTCTTTCTTCTTTTCCAAGTCCAAGCATTTGATTATCACCATGCCATCACCATCATCATGTCACGATTTTCATTTGCTTCATCACTTTGATAAACTAGGTTAGCACTTAGGGTTTCATCAATTCACCAAAACCAAACTAGAGCTTTTAGATGCGTTGGCCGTGCGCGAGGTGCGGCGGTGCGGCACAAGGCGTGCAATGGAGAGAGGAACAATGCGCCAACCTTGAAGATGGAGAAGTGGAATGGTGATGCAACTATGTTGTGGGTAGTTGGGAAATGAGAAATAACTCACACTGAATTTACTACCGCTGGTAGACCAAACAGTTGTGTCAGACCGGCAACCAGAATGCCTATCCAGTCGGCTCAGCTTTTCATGCAATGTAGAAAATACCACTGCCGCATTTACAGTTAACCCATTGGTGATTGAAGTTTCAACTATCGGTTTCCTTCAGCAGGAGGCCTCGCTATCGGTCCAACCGACGGTGGAATTAAAACATAGTCGCTTCTATTGCTATGGCAGTGAAAGTGAAGATAGCGATATGTCAATCTATAGTAGTGAAGCCATGCCATGCAGAGCTGCTGATGCTAAGAACTCCAAGAAAATGTTTGAAGAGACAATATTTCCATGTTTCGGGGTTTCAAGAATGGTGATTAGTGATGGAGACACTCACTTCATTGACAAGAACTTTCACAAGTACTTGTTAAAGCATGGGATCCGTCACAACGTCGCTACTCCATACCACCCTCAGACAAGTGGTGAAGCAGAAACATCAAATAAACAAATTAAGAACATTTTGCAAAACATGGTCAACGAGATGGGGACTGCATGGAAGGATAGACTACCCGATATATTATGGGCTTATAGAACGGCTTATAAGACACCACTTGGGATGTCACTATATCAACTTGTCTATGGAAAGACCTGTCACCTACCTATTGAGCTAGAATTCAAGGCTCACTGGGCTATAAAATGGTGGAACATCGACTTTGAAGATGCAGTGTAGGATCTCTAGTACGCCTAGAGGGGGGTGAATAGGCCAACAAAAATTCAACTCAAACCGAAGTCAAATTCACCCATGGAACTGCCACACCTACAGGAGAGATTAGTTCATAGTTCAAAATCTACCCAACGAAATTTAGATCGGATAAATTTCTTAGCTTCTTGCAGGGTAGTAGATCACAGATCGATAGCTGAAAGTGGTGGGAACACCACACACAAGTAGATTGGCCTCAAACCCTAGAAATCATCTCAACAACAACAAGAACACAAGTGTAGCAACACAAGCACAATATGGCACAAGGATTTATCCCATGGTTTAGCTCGCCACCAAGGCTTGCCTAAGTCCATGTTGTTGAGGTATACCACTAAGGCTTAAGGCTTTGCAACCCTACCTCATTCTCAAGTCAAGAGAGTGAACTCTTGAGATGAGGGGTGATTTTACTCGCTGCAAGAGGTGGCTACAAACCTCCTAGGGCTGCCACAAACTTGGCAAGCTTACCGAGCGACGCTCTAGCCATCTAGAAGCCAAGTTCCAAGAGTAACAAACACAACCACCAGCCAAAACAAGAGCCAAATGCTCTTTAGACTTTGGGAATCAGTGGAGCTGCTCTCCAATCACTTTTGGCACCTTTTTCTCTCAAGGATTGATGGGGAAGTCAAAGGGAAAGCTTGAGAGCTTGAAGGGCACCAATGGAGGAGAGAGGAGATGAGCACCTACTGATTTTTGTTGGTCTAAACCATTGGGGAAGAAGAGAGAGACATTATGGAGGTCAGGGAAAAGTATAAATACCCCTTGCCTTCCAACGGTTACTTAAGTGCGGCAGTGCCGTGGTGCGGTAGTGCCTCTCTCTAGGTGAGGCACTACCGCACCCAGCAAGACAGCATGGGTGAAGGAGTTGTTAAGTTGGCTGTCTTGGCTGAGGTGTGAGAATGTTTTGTGTAAAGATTGAGCATTTGGTTGCACACTTTTAACCAGTTGTAGTGTCCCCCTTTATAGTATGGCTTTTCCCATACTCAATTTCAAAAGACAAAAGTATTCAAAACTCCTTTGAGCGTGATGTCGTCCTTATTTGTAATTGGGGCTCCTTGTTTCCATGTAACACCCTCTATAATGAATTCCTTGCTTGTCATCTTAATAAATCTCATTAGTACTCTAATTAGGTGGTCATCAACACCAAAACCCACATTAGGGCTTGATTGCACTTACATGTAGGAACCAAGAGGAAGATGCAACTCTTTGAGCTCAATGAATGGCGTGAAAAAGCATATCACAATGCCAAGATATACAAGGAGAGAACAAAGAGATGGCATGACAAGAGGATCAAGAAGAAGGAGTTCACCCCAGGAGATAAGGTATTACTTTTTAATCCTAGGGTTAAATTATTCGGGCATGGAAAATTTCAGAGCAAATGGGAAGGACCATTCAAGGTTATAAGCACCTCATCACATGGAGCGGTAACACTTCAAAATGACAAAGGTACGTTATTCAAGGTAAATGGTCACCATCTCAAGATCATTCTAGAACCCAAAAAACCACCTGAGGATTTGGATGAGGTAGATTTTCTGATTTTACCATAAATTTACACCACTGCCATCCTCTTTACATTTTGTATTGGATAAACACTACTACACTCGCACCTTTGATAGCCACATCGTAACCCACATCGTAGTCCAATTTCAGCCTCAGCAGTAAGCTATCAGTAGTGATGGTCATAGACTTCACCATCGCTATCTGAGACCATCTGCGGTGTACACTCACACCACCGTATTGGCTTATGATCCGTCTGTGATAAGATCCTTACTTCCGTCATATTGGAGCATGACCTGGTTGTGTGGGTTTACACTAACACTACCATATTAGCTTATGATCCATCCATGATCAGGTCCTTGTTTTTGTCGCATCGGAGCATGACCCGCCTATGTGGGTGTGCACTCACACCACCGTGTTGGCTTATGATCCGTCCGTGATCATGTCGTTGTTTCTGTCCATTGTACCATGACTCGCGCCTATGTGGAGGACATCATCACCACTGCTCCAATGTATTACCCATTTGTGTGAATGGCATTACTATCACCACCTTGTAGTATGATCCAACCTTGATGAGGACGTACTCGGTGTCGGTTTACTAATCAAGACAGCGGTAATGATTTTGTGATCCCGCCGCATCATAGGTTGGACCGGCGTTGTTGATGATGGCTTCCACCACTGGGTAATGGTATAGTGTAATGGTGATAAGGCTTTCATCATAGTCGCATAGTCATATCATGTGCTGGTGTTGACAACACAAGAACGGTGGTTCAATACAAAATGGAGACCATTACGGAATGGTACTGTATCTGGTATTAACAATAATTATTAATTAAGATGGACCATAATAGCTACATGACATAGCATGCATATAGATTTGTCAAATCCATACAATACGTTCACATACAAGAGTACTTTTGACAATAGACGATAAGTTGACAGTAGTAGCTAGGATATAGAGATGTAGGATTTAAACTGTTGTTGATAATTAACACACCCGCATGGTCTCCATGTATGGTCTCATCGAGGATAAAAGTAGCCAAGCATTCTTGAAGCGTAAACATGTCTTGAGTGGTCAGCTCCCTTGTATCCGACAACAGCATAGGCTACAAGAAAGCAATGTTGTAGTAATGTAACTTAGAGCGCATTGTTCAATTTAATCAGTAGAGATTTGTGTGTTCGTATAATAAGAACATGTTTGTGTTTCATGGCTTTGATGATCCCGTCCATGTAATGCATTACATAGAATGCACTAAAATCTCTTCCACCAGGACGTTGCTTTGTGATCGTATCGACCTCCATTACTTTGAACCCATCATTCTAGGAAAGAACATTGAATTTGCTCTTCTTTTTGTACTTGTCGTAAGCCCTGTCATCATCCAGCAGAAAGATCATTGTGACAAACAAAAAATTTATTACACATATAAATGATGAGATCTATGAAACCACATTGTAAAATGCATGGAACGAGAGCTATACTTATTCATCATTTTTGAAGGGTTTGATATGGTTCATTCCCCTCCTGCTTATGTCATACATGAAGAGCTTGGAATGGAGTAGGTCTAAAACAACAAGGCAAGTATGTTTGCTGCAATAAAGAAAATTAGATGCAGATTAGAGTCCCACTTGGTACACGTAATTACGTAAATGAATTACTCGCTTACCCGTCGTTGTATGGCAGGAGAATTAGTGATTTATCATCCTAGGCCAGAATGCTCACATAGCATCTGTCATCATTGTGAAGCCCACTGTGCAGGAGTTAAAGGTCACCGATTTGAAGAAGCCTATTGCAATGTTTTTGTCCTTGCATTATTTGCTGCCATCCTACAAACAAAAGAAAAAAGTTAAATTTGATAGATACAATGATCCAATAATTAAATGTACATACATGGTGTAGAAGCTCACATACATGGTCCATAAGGACAAGATTTGGACATGTAGGGGGAAATTTGTAAAATTCAAACAATTCCTTGAACTTCACCCACCGTACCACGTCCTCTCCACCATAGAAATGTTTGTCCTGGTATCTTGCACCAATCTAGAACCTCTTTTGGTTTAAGTACCACTCATTTAGATCTTTCATTTTTGTAGGCAGTTTGTGGACCTGATTTGGATGCACTAGAGATTGACCTAACTTAAACTGCCACTGCTGGTTTTGTTTTGTGCCTGTCTACTCTGTCTCTGTTGTTTTCTTGGATTGGTTTTGTTTTGTGCATGTCTGCTCTGTCTCTATTTTTCTTGGAGGGACAAAGCAAGTTCTTTTGATTGTTATCTGTGGCAATTTCCTTGTCCAATGCACTAATCTTTCGAATCTTATGGGGTTGCTCCCGAGTTTCAGAAATTGTTGGTAGTGTAGGTGTAGGCATTGGATTGGTAAGATCGACATCTTTATCGGAACTGCCATCCAACATTGTGGCAACAAGGACTATGTTACGCTTCCACCGCGGCACCAAGGACCCTAGGTTGGCTACTAGCATCAATCTATCATCGTCCATGGTCATTTCCATCTCAACTGTGTTGTACATTTCTTTGGCCAATGTATCCAGGGTAACTGCTGCATAGCCTAGAGGCAACAGACGTCCATTTACCATATTCCCTAGATGAACCTAACCGACAGCCACCTTGTGCCTAAATACGACCTTGCATCCTTGTGACTCCACGTATAGCATGCAATATGTAGGTTTGCTGATGTGATCCACGTTGAAGGTGGAATCTACATCTACTTGTGGAAGTTGTGTGCTTTCACAGCTCCTGTGTACCCATTCTGAGCTGAAGTTTCCCTAGGAAACTTGTTTCGCTTCTATTTGAGCCTAGTATGTGGCAGACAATGCCACCACCTTTTCTTTCCATTTGGCCTCAAACATAGGTGACAATTCTTCACACACACAAGCAATTTTTCTAGCATTATTCCTCCCACAACTTTTGTACATGGATTTATCATTTTCAAAGGCAATCTGCCATGGAACCAGTCATATGCCTCATGCCCGACCAAGATGCTCTTTCGTCCCTAGTGCCTAACTCACGACATCATCCTCCCATCAGGAACAAAAGTACCATTTGCCACTTGAGCCAATAGTGCTTGAATCCACTCAACGAGTTGATGGACTGCATTGTTAGGAAAGCTTAGGGAGCCATCATCGTTGTAGGTCATCTTTCTTGCAAGAAGATACTATTGGTATTTCTTAATGCATACAAAATAATCCGCAAGCGTATGGAATTACCGTTTTAGCATTTCACCCAAAAAGTATTCAGGGTATCGTATTTCCATAGGGAACGGTAGTGTAGAAGTCTCTTAACTAGTTCACCTAAGATAACAAGAAGAAAGATAACTTGGACAATGAGGTTTTCTAGGGATAGAGATTCTAAGCTAAGATAGCTTTGCCACTATAGACTTGCTTTGGGCACCGGCATACACCTGGTCTGCTAGGCAATATCGACCTACGGCTCTACACCGTGTCATGGGGGATTATGAAGGACGAACATGGCTGTCACAACCTGCCAATTACCCCTCAACTGTGGGATACGAGGCAAATGAAGGTAGCCTCTAGCCTAGACACCACGTCTATGCTATCGACTACTACTCTAGCATTGATCAGGGTTATCCATCTTTATTAGGGCCCTTTACTAGAGTATCCACTACAAGAGCGAATGATGAACCTGCAAGTAAATAATGAACAAGACTAACTTTAAATAGAACTCACCACCGAAGATAAACACGAACCTTGCACTCCAAATAGTACTAGATTTGTCAAGGTACAAGTGAAGAGGGAGCCAACATTCCTGGCATTCCTTCCGCTCGGTGTATAAAGGGGCCCTGGTACACAAGTGGAGGTATCCAACAATTCTGGTACTTCTCGATCACTTTCTCTTACTCACTCATTCCCTAAACTAAGCCTAAGAGCTAAGATATGAAAGTGGAGCTTCTCCTCTTCTTGTCACAATGCGTATCTTGTGTATGATGAATGATGAATGAATGTGAGGAGGGGGTCTTTATATAGCTTTGAGGAGGTCAGTTTGCTCATGTATTTTAGGAAACACCCATGCAACCGACCTCCTGGGGCATTGAATGCACCGCCTATGTAAGGTGGGGCCGAGCGGAGCTGGAGGCGGTGCGGCCACACCTAGGGTGTAGCCGCACTAGGCCTGGCCCATCTCACCACAGTCTTCATGTGGTAGGCTACTGGTTGGGCCTAGAGTGTAGCCATGGTGGTGTTTGGCCCAGATTTGTTAGTGGAGGGGGCCTTCTCTTTATTTGAATGTGAAGAGTCTGCATTTTATATTTTCTTAGTTGCACATTTTGACTCTTTTTACATGTATTCCATGTTTATGCCCTGCAAATGATCAACTCACCAAAACTCATAGAACTTGTTAGTATAAACCCTATTTACTAAGTTTTGGTGTTTGTTTGGATTAAGTTTTATGCGAGTGTTGGCAGTAAAAAATATGTGTTAAGAACTGCCAACAAGCTCCCCCACACTTAGTCCTTTGCTCATCCTTGAGTAAAGTTCTAAGGACTAAGATGGGTCATCCCCTTGATATGATATTTGCATACAAGTTATTCCTAGCTTCACCTACACCTATGAACATTCTGAGTGTTTACCATAGAATCTTGAGTGATTGGATAATGGAACAGTAAGGATTCAAATCCCCTTACTACACTTTGCTCAGAAACTTGGGTTTTGTTTGATTTTGAAAATATGAAATTTAGCTTTGCTCCTCAAAATGATTCACTCGATCACTCAATGTGTATAGTCCTCACCAAAGGCATTTGATATTTGCCTTCTTTTCATGCAACCTCTGTTTACACCAAAATTTGGAAAAAGGTCATGGTGACTCAAAAGCTCCCAAGATCATGTCATCTAGGAATCAATTATGTGCAGATCGGAACTAGCCAATTTAGATGCAAGAATTATAATCGGCTTTCTTCAGATGGCGCCAATAGATAAGAACAAAGCCTACGATCAGCGCCAGGACGGAATGTGATGGACTCTCAAAAAGGGAAAGATTAGAGTCCAAGTTATCTTAAATTAGGAATGTTTCCTTTATACCTAGGATTGTAGCGAATCGTGATCGAGTAGGTTTCGTGTTTAGACTCTAGGTATAAATGCCAAACCCCGGTTATTGTAAAGACATCAATCAATCAAATACAAAGTCAATTACTTTTTCGGCTCCAGCCACCCCTTAGGAGTAGGAGTAGAGTAGATCTCGGCAAGTTCTTCAGCGAGTACGGCTGCATCGATCTGGTTGACCTCCACTGCTTGTCTGTAAGTACCATCATGGTTTATACCTCTGTTTGTATGGCTGCATCGATCCGGTCGACCCCCACTGCGACTCTGGTATAAGCTAGTTATCAATTCTTGTCTAATTCAAGTATGGCCTGTGTGATTCTGCCTCACACCCCACTGCTTGAATTAGATCAAGGTCAAGTTATCAGCTCTACCTTAGTATGGTAGTCTTTGGTAGATTCATTAAGTTACCAATATTGTTTATTGCTTTCATTGTTTATCTAATTATAGCAATATCACTCTACCCAATTGAGATTGATTTGGATCGGCCTTATATCTTGTTTAACTCATCGTTTGCTAATCTAAAACTGATCTAATCTACATCTTAAGCGATGAGTTATGTTTTTCATTGGCTATTTTGCGTCAATCTTAATCGTGCATAGCGTGCGGTTAAGGTATGTTCGATCTTGAGTAGATCCATTAGTTAATGAAAACCGTTCCATGGCCCATCATCACGGCCTGTGGGATTCTGTCTCTCACCCCACTGTTGGCACCATAGAGTGGGAATCGTTAGTTAGTAGACCCGTTCCTGAGAAGGCATGACCTTAACTGTGCGCTATGCCTGAATCGGCTGTTTAGCCGATATTGAATGCTTCCACAAACAGTTCACATTATAAGATCATTAAAGTAGAGATAAGTTGAAAGATGTGTTAGCCCCATGATCTTGTTATTGTATTACGGTCTGCATGATTCTGCCTCATGCCCCACTGATATTAGTAATGAATTAGGGTCATCAAGTCTATTGTTTCTACGGCCTGCATGATCCTGCCTTATGCTCCACTAGTCATGGCGATAGATGAGACCTAACATGTTCATTAGATTTATCTTTATTAAATGGTTAAGAGGTGTTGAATTGTTTCTTTAAATAAAAGGGGCTCAGTTACTTATAATCATTGGCTTAGTATAAACCAATCATCATTGATATCTTATTGCCATTGATTAATATTTGCTTAAATAACATTTATCCTGAATGATAACCGATCCTTCTTATACAACCCAATGAGCTTTAATCGATTCATTCTTGTGAATATGCTGGAATCAGCTATTTAGTTGATTTCCTCTCATATCGGCTCTCAGAGCTGCACATTCGGGACTGTCTGGCAACACTGGCACGTTCCGCCCTTAATTACTGATAAGCTTTCTCTCCTTGTCAATTGCAGGGTCAAATTGACTGGCATGTCTCAGGAGGATTGCGCAGGATCAACCACCCTTGCGCTGAAGCTAGGCAGATCTGCTCAAATCAAGTGGACCCTTCTGGCTTGCTGCGTGTGTCCTCGACATGGAGGCAAAAATTCTATGCCGACACACATTTCTGGCACGCCCGGTGGGACCCCACAATCATCATGGCGGCTCACAACAATGATGACATCCTTATGGTACACTATGAAGACCTACCTGATGAGGATAAGGATACCATTGGCAAGGCTATAGAAGAATTTCAGAAGAAGTGTTTGTTGTCCTACACCAAAACACATGACAACACAATTATTCAGAAATTTCCACTACCAAGAGTTCTATTACACAGGCAGATAGATACGGTTGAAGCTGAAGACAGGTGTTTCTTTATAGAGGCCATAGACAAATCTGTTTGTGATGCCATATCAAGCCATAATGAAGCTTTTGTTGATGCATTTCACAACGCCATGAAAGAGGCGATTCATGGGATTCCAGTTGGTCAGGTTGGATCGACTTGTTACAATATTCCAAATCTGTCAACTCAAGGGACTAATCAAGTCAGTACCAGCCATTAAGAAGTAGTACCAGCTAGTAATGGTGATGTCTAGACACTTCAAGGTTCATCTGAACAAACTCTAGGCACTGATACAAATTACATATAGTACGATCCTGGACCGTCAATACAGCATGTACAATAGCCGACAGGGCAAAGTCAGAACCAGATGATCAATTTTGGCACATCAGGCCACATACCATCATTGGCTCAAAAAATAGCACCATCAATTCAAAAGGTCCGTAGAGATGTAGATCCTTATGTCTATAATCAGAGACTTCAAGCAGCAAGCCAGCAAAGGACCCAACAGATTGAGATTCCATAAGGCTATCACTATGGCATGGATTATAACACCCTCCACATGATGCCAAATCCAGGATATCAAGGCACGCGAGATTTCAATCCATAGATGGATCAACAAGTACTGAGAAATCTAAATCCGCAAGCTGATGAGTTGCTGCTAAAGGTGACCGAGATGATGAAGAATTAGTTCGGTTTGAAGCCGAAAGGGCTGACCTTTTCATACAAACATCCATATCTAGAATGGTATGATTTGGTTGCTCTTCCTACAAATTATAGGCTCCTAGAGTTCACCAAGCTCACTGGTCAAGACAGTACAAGCACAATAGAACATATCAGTCAGTATCTTACATAATTGGGTGAAGCATCAGTTGAGGATGCCCATCAAGTTCATTTCTTCTCCTTATCCCTATCAGGGCTAGCCTTCACTTGGTTCTTGTCACTACCAGTCAACTCCATTACCAATTGGGCTGACCTGGAGAAGAAGTTTCATACATATTTTTACACTGGGACTAGAGAAAAGAAGATCACCAATCTGACGACCATGAGACAGAGGACTAATGAATCAAGCACTGACTTTCTTTAGAGATTCCGAGAGACTAGGAATTTGTGCTTCTCATTGAGTTTGGCTGATGATCAGCTAGTTGCTTTAGCTATCCAAGGAATGCTGCCAATGTGGAAGGAAAAGCTGCTAGGACAAGAATTTGACAACTTGGGTCAATTGGCTCAACGAGTAGCAGCGCTCAACAGCCAATTCCAGAGCATGCGTAGAGACACTCGATTCTAGAAGAATACCACCGTAGCCAAAGTTTATGATCCATACTCAGCAGATGATGACTATGAAGACGAAGAAGAGGAGGTTGCTGCGGCTGAATGGAATTGGAGCAAGAAGACAATAATGGTGCCAAATCCTTAGGGAAGAGGAGTCGAGGAGAGCTATGACTTTGATGTCACGAAATAGGATAAGCTTTTTGACTTTTTACTTAAGAAAGGCCAGATCAAATTGTCGAACAATCATGTTATGTTGCCCTCTGAACAGTTGAAGAATAAGAAGTTCTGCAAGTTCCATAATGCTACTTCTCATTCCACTAATGAGTGCAGAATTTTCTGGCAGCATATACAGAGGGCTATTTAGCAAGGGAGACTCAAGTTTGATACACCTCGGAAGATGAAAGTTGATGATAATCCTTTCCTAGGGGATCAAAATATGGTTGATGTTGGGATATTCAAAGGAAAAACTAGGGTCCTAACATCGGCCAGATCAAGAAAAGATGGAACAGTCAATCCTAAGATGCAAATATCGACTGATGAATACAGAGAGGCTGAAAAATATCATGATCAGTAGAAGACTTGATACAAGCAGGGAGGAACATCAAAGGATGGAGTGACGAGGCCACGAGTCACATCTCGGATCCTGTTGAATAAGTGGCGGCAGCAGGAGGAAAAATATCATCAGCAATGGTTAGAGGATCAAGAATACCAGCATCAACTAGAAGAAGGAAGGTATGAAAGGAAGCAAGCTGAATCACACTGAAATTGTCCTTTCTTTAGATACTGCTAGAACGAAGGTTTGAAATTGCTGACTAGACATGACTATCCAGAATGCAGTAATCAATATTGGGAGTTTAGGCAATCTCAAATCAACCATCGGTCTATCCATGCCCAGAATGCATATCATCAAAATAACATGGATTGGCGCTTAAAAATAAAAGTATTCATGATCGGTTAGGAAAGAGAGTTGTTGACCAAGACTGGGCTGATCATGAAGAAGGAAACAACCAGAGGGAACATGTTTGGCAGGAAGACCAATGGTGCCCCGGAGGTTTATGTGGCAGAACCTCCTAAGTTATAGGGCCCACATGCATCTGTCACTGTCCGACGACCTTTGACATCTATGCATATGTTTCCAATAACTTAAAAAGACTGTCGGGTGTCCACAGGGAACCCCGACTCATCCACAATTTCCAAGCAGGATCACGTTACAGAGTCATTATAGTATTACAACATTTATTCAAATATCAAAACCAGAGTAAAAACAGCGGAAGTCTTACGATAACATAGTTTACAAACCAGTCATTTCAAACCTTACAAACTAAGTTCGATAATTATTACAAACCATAGTAGTAGTGGAGTGGCATAATTAATATAGACATATCACACAAAATAAACATCCTGCCCAAGGATCACACATTTACTTCTCATCGTCAGAACGAATGATAGCCATGTAGCACGATCCAAAACAGATCTGCTCATGAGGCTCACCTGCAACAAGGGGTCAACGAACCCTGAGTACAAAAGTACTCAACAAGACTTATCCAAAATATTAACTGATAACTCAGGAATGCAGGCTCAGGGATTCAAGGTACGGTTTTAGCAATAATCAAAGTTATTTTGCGTAAAAGCTCTTTGACAAAATTCTTTGTTTCAACAGTTTAAACTTCATAAAATCATATACAAAGATGACACGATCCGTAATGAGATCATGAAACTTCATATCAAACACCTTCATCAACCATTCTCAAGTTCCAGTTATTAATACTACGATGATGAACAGTGAGTTGAGTCTCCATAACCGAGGAGCAACGACGATTCGAACCGATTAAGCCCAGCTGGGGATTCCAGACCACACGACATATGCAGGTCCCTGACCTATATATACCAACCTACTCTCGGATCCTCTAAAACAAGAACGGGTCCGCGCCACCCGAGAATACAGTACTCCACCATTCCAGCCCATGGCCACGTGGGTACACGCTATTCCCGCCATCTCTCCACTCCCAGTGCGCGAGTAGCCATTCTCGTAATAGAATTGCCAAGTTCAGGCTTATCGGAGTATGTGGTTAGTACTACAAATTCTCACCTCATGCAATTCAACAACGGATGTGCCTTAATCGACACAGGCGGAAAGAACTCGCTCACAAGACCTCCATGTCTTGCGGCTCACACTCACCGAGTCCGCCCGGTCTAGATTTATTACTCCACATTCCCATATCACATGCTAACATAGTTAACCAATGTTCCATTTAAAACTTGCAGGTGGTAGGTAGTCACCCGACTTTTATCGTTCTATGCATAGCTAAGCAAAACTAGGCATATGCGAGTTTAAAACTGGTAATATGGTAAATATGGAATAACAAGGGTGGTAATGCACCAATTAGGCTCTTACTTAACTCCTAATCACTTAATGCAATAACGGAAAGCAAGAGCGAAATTAATTTGTAAAACACAAGGTAGGGTTGTATGCATCCGGGGCTTGCCTTCGTTGACGAAAAAGTCTGGTTCCTGCGACGTTACACAAGGATTCGATCCGACCTCAACAGACGGATACACCTCCTCAATAGCTTGATTAACTACCACGTGTTCACCTTCGTTCACTACATGTAATAACAATGTCATGTTTAACATGATGCGGAATATGAAATATGATGCTCGATGATGGATACAAAAATTAACAATTTGAATACAACTTTCCTTCGTGGTACAGTTGCAAGTCAAACAAACTAAATCTTTTTCGTAACACATACATCCACTGCCAAGGATCATTATCAACAAATGACCCAAGGTCATCACTCAATCCAAAATTACAAACAAAACCTAAATCACCAAAGGTTACTATTTGCTTTTATGAATTAATTATTTAATTCAAAATTATGAAATAAATCAACTTATTCTAATTGAGCTCAAAATTTTAGTACATGTTCATTACATGATAAGTAATTGGCAAAACAAATTTCATAATTTTTAGACAATTAAATAAGCCTAGAAAAATCATGGAAATCCATTTATTAATAAATTGAGCAATTTTTATCACATTCAAAAATTACTGAAAAACATTATTTCATATTTTTCTTAAATAATATACATCATAGAGAAGTCACACAAAAATTTTCATAATTTTTGGAGCTCTAAATAAATCTACACAAAAATAACAAAAATAGACACTATTCATTTAATTCTAGAAAATAGAAAATCCATTTGAACGCTGAGTCACTGACATGGTGACCCCACCTGTCATCCCCTTCCTCGCGCTCTGACCACGATGGCGACGGCTCTGACCAGCGATATCTCGACGACGGCGAGATCAGCGGCGACGGTGAATGCACTACCGTGATCACTACATCACGGCGCACCGATTTGTGGCACAAACACGAACAATTACTGCCTGGACCGAGCACTACGCCGGCCATGGCGGCTGCGGTGGCACGGCAGCGCTACGCCGATGAAACGAAGCCAAAAACAGGGAAACAGAGGGCATGGGAAGGTCCAGTAGCTCACCACGAACACGTTGGAGCAAAGAATGGGACCGGATGAGCTACGATGACACGGGTCGACGTTGACAGCGGTCACGGCGGAGCGATCTTCGACGACGGCGATGCTCCGGCAGCTGTGGTGGTCAAAATGAGAAACCAATGGGTCACAAAGCACTACATCATTGCGGTGAAGCCGAAGCAAGACTCGGCAAGGGCAGGGACTCACCGTAGCGCACTGGCCACGGCGACGCGGGCTCGACGACGGGGCTGCCGGCCGTGGAGAAGAAACACGATGAGTGGCGATTCCCAGCGAAATTAAGCAGAATTGATGGGTTGACTGAGCGCATAAGGCTAAAGCGGAGCTGGGACTAGCTTATCAGTGATGGTGGAGCACGACAACGACGGCACGGGCTCGCCGTAGTGGAGCAGCGGCGACGGGAAAACAGAGCAAGGGAGAAGGGCAACGACGATGGCGGCTCAGGCTAAAAAGGATGGCCAGGAAGCTCAAGGAAGCCACGACGAAGTCTTCAGCGCGCCAACGTGACGCCTAGATGGCCACGCGCGCGACTGGAAGCAAGCCGAAGCTCGCCGGCGGTGTAGCGCTAGCGGTGAACACTGTTCATCAAAATTACAAGTTTGCCATTCGCCAAAATTCACAAATTACTCCCAAATTTTCATAACAACTCAAAAATCTGCAAAAACAAAAGTTGCTCAAAATCAAAAGTTCTACAACTTTGCTTTTATAACCATTTCTTAATTCAGTCTAGATTTTGAAATGAACTTTTGAATTCAAATAGGGAAATTTAATGAATTACGCCTTTTTGAATTACTCAAAATTTTTCCAAACAACTTGAAAAACTCCAAACATAAACTTTGCTTAACTAGTCAAGCTCTACACTTTTGCTTTAAGGCTCAACCCCAAAATATGCTTAGATTTTGAAATGGGTTTTCAGGGTAGGATTTAAATGTTGAAAAGCGGGGTTTTCTGGAAAAATTCAAAATCCAAACAAACATTGAACTTGAGTCAAACAATACAATTCAACATTCATTACACAATTGTAAACTTGTTTTAGTAAATGCACATCAAAGTTTTCACTAAATGCCAAGTGCTTTGCAATGCATATGATGACATGCCAGATTTTAATATTTAAACACCCGAGGTGTTACAATCCTTCCCCCTAAAAGAAATCTCGCCCTGAGATTCAAAGCCATAGGGTAAGTAATGGAAAAGGAAATGTGTTGCGAGAACACATACAAACTCTGTTCATAAAACAGCTGAGGTCCCTTTACAAAACACAATTTAGCTCGACTAATATTACTCTATTCTATATTGTCGCTAGAAACTCTGGAAACTTTTCTAACAAGTAATCTTCTGATTCCCAAGTAGCTTCCTCTTCTGAATGTTGATTCCATTGTATCTTATAGAACTTGATTGTCCATCTTCGAGTAACATGATCTTTCTGATCTAACACTCGGATAGGATATTCGGAATAAGTTAAATCCGGTTCTAGTTCCACTCCTTCAACTTCAATATTCTGTTCAGGCACTCGAAGACACTTTTTCAATTGAGAAACATGGAACACATCATGCACAACTACAAGATGTTCAGGTAACTTCAAGCGATATGCTACTTTTCCATACCTCTCCAAAATTTGATATGGTCCAATATATCGAGGTGCCAACTTTCCTTTAACACCAAAACAGGTAACTCCCTTCATTGTTGACACTTTTAGATATACAAAATCTCCTATGTTAAATACCAATGGTCTCCGTCTTCTATCCGCATAACTCTTTTGTTGGGATTGAGCTATCTTCAAATTACTCTGTATTTGTTTAACCTTGTCTTCTGTTTCTTTCACAAGGTCAACTCCAAAGAATCTTCTTTCTCCAGGCTCAGACCAGCTCAATGATGTCCTGCATCTATGACCATAGAGTGCTTCAAATGGAGCCATTCTAATGCTTTCCTGATAACTATTGTTGTATGAAAATTCGGCCAAAGGTAAGCATTCATCCCACTTATTGGAATAGTTAAGGACACAACACCTTAACATATCTTCAAGCACTTGATTAACTCTTTCAATCTGTCCATCAGTCTGCGGATGATAAGCTATACTATATAGAAGTTTGGTACCCAATGAAGAATGCAATTGTTTCCAAAAGTTGGAGACAAACTATGTACCTCTATCTGACACAATAGTCTTGGGTACTCCATGGAGACTCATGATTCTTGCTAAATACATCTTGGCATATTGGATCGTAGGATATATTGTCTTGACTGGAAGAAAATGCGCTAACTTAGTGAGTCGATCTACAATAACCCATACTGAGTCAAATCCCTTTGATGTCTTGGGTAGACCAACAATAAAGTCCATACTTATGTCCTCCCACTTCCAAGATGGAATAGGTAATGGTTGTAACTCACCAGCAGACCTCAAATGTATAGCTTTCACCTTTTGACAAGTATCACACTTTGCTATGTATCTAGCAATCTCTATTTTCATTTTAGTCCACCAGAATCTTTGCTTCAAGTCATGGTACATCTTGTTACTTCCCGGATGGATTGATAACCTAGTAGCATGTGCCTCATCTAGAATTGACTGCCGCAACTCAGGAACTTTTGGTACCACTAGGCGATCCTTGAACCACAACACATCTTCATCATCAATACTAAAGCATTCCGCTTTTCCATTCTTGACTCTTTCCTTAATATGGGCTATACCCTTGTTTTCCTTCTGAGCAGCAATAACTTGATCTCGAATAGTGGCTTTAATAATTATGTTGGTCAAACTTCCTTGTTGAATTACTTCTACATTCAACTTTTCCATTTCTTGACATAAATTTAAACCCATTGTTCTCACTGTTAGATAATTGCAATAACTTTTGCGACTGAGGGCATCTGCAACTACATTTGCTTTACCAGGGTGATAATGTACTTCCAAATCATAATCCTTAATCAGTTCTAACCATCTTCTTTGTCGCATGTTCAACTCTGACTGAGTAAAGATGTACTTTAAGCTTTTGTGGTCTATATACATATGACACATATTACCAAGCAGGTAATGCCGCCAAATCTTCAGAGCATGAACCACAGCTGCTAACTCCATATCATGAGTCGGATAGTGTTCTTTATGTTGCTTAAGTTGCCTGGACACATAGGCAATGACTCGGCCTTCTTGCATCAACACACATCCAATACCAATACCTGAAGCATCACAATAAACATCAAATGGCTTCTCGATGTCAGGTTGGGCTAACACTGGTGCAGTAGTCAACAGTCTCTTCAAAGTCTGGAAAGCCTTCTCACAATTAGATGACCAGACAAACTTGACTTGGTTCTTCAACAATTCAGTTATGGACTTTGATATCTTTGAGAAATATGGAATAAACCGACGGTAATACCCCGCCAAACCCAGAAAACTCTGAACTTGATGAACTGTGGTTGGCGATTTCCAATCAAGCACATCCTTCACTTTGCTTGGATCAACTGCAACTCCTTCGGCTGACAAGACATGTCCAAGAAATTGCACTTCCTTAAGCCAAAAATCACACTTGCTAAACTTGGCATATAGTTGATGTTCTCTCAAGTGGGTGAGAACAATTCTGAGATGTTCCGCATGTTCTTTCTTATTCTTAGAATATACTAAAATACCATCAATAAACACCACTACAAACTTGTCTAGCTCAGGCATGAATACTGAGTTCATTAGATACATGAAATGAGCTAGAGCATTTGTCAAACCAAAAGACATTACCAAGTATTCATATAATCCATATCTTGTGGTAAATGCCGTTTTGGGAATATCTTCAGGCTTTATCTTGATTTGGTGATATCCTGATCTCAAATCTATCTTGGAGAAAACTTTGGCTCCGGCCAATTGATCAAAAAGCAGATCTATCCGAGGTAATGGATACTTATTCTTGATGGTCACTTCATTCAATGGACGATAGTCGACACATAACCTCAAAGTCTCATCTTTCTTTTTCACAAAAATTGCTGGACATCCCCAAGGTGAAGAACTAGGTTGGATAAACCCTTTCTCAATCAATTCTTGTAACTGAGTCTTCAACTCGGCCAATTCCTTAGGTGGCATCCTATAAGCTCTCTGAGAAATTGGAGCTGTTCCAGGTTGTAACTCTATATTGAACTGTACATCCCTATCAGGTGGTAGACCGGGTAAATCTTCAGGAAACACATCCGGAAATTCACACACTACTTGATGAGGACATCGCCAAGATGGAGTCGAGGACGACTCCAATTCGAGAAGGGGAGGATGATGAGGACATCGCCACGCTGGACACATCGACGCCATGGTCTTCCCCCAAGTTGCAATTCGTTTCCAACTCAGCTGCCACGTCGTCCTCGGATTCAGCAGACACGTCGTCACTGTTTCGGTCATAACTTCCTCATACGACATCAAAACGGGCCGTTCTTGGATGCGTTGGAAAGGGGACGACGACGCCGTCGTTTTGGATCTGGTCCCAGCTCCAGAAGGTCTGTGGATCATTCTATGTGACCACGGCAAGGTGCTGCGTCACCTATTTGGGCCAACTTGGCCATGTATCGTGTCGGGCCTTAAGCCCAAGTTGTGGGCGCCCAACCCCTGGCCGTCCCCAACCCTAGGTCAAGTATTAGACTATAAACACAGCCGCCACCGCTGCTACACAATTGGGTTTTGTTTAGAGTTTAGTTTTCCATCGAGAAACTGAATCGTCCATTGTAACTGTGGTGACAAATCCTTTTACAGTGATCCAGGGCCCCCGTTCTTGATCTCCTCCACTGTGTCGATTAGTCCTTTGGAACTGAGTTCTCAAATCCTCTATTGATATCCGCGTCATTCATATTTGCAATTTCAGATTGCGTGTTTTACCTTCTTGCTTGTGCTCTTCGATTCGGTTGCAGGAAAAGCCTTCTTGGCGAGGTCAATCAAGTTGTGCTTGGTTGATAACCAATAGAGCAGTGGTGTAACGATTGCAGGGTTTGAATCATGTCTGATTTGAAGCCGGATCGCCAACGTTGAGATCTCCACAAATCAAACTTACCGGCTACCTCTCGGAAGATCGGGCCTGTATTCATCACTACTGGAATATCTCTAATCTCTTTGACAGCAGTTGCACAAATCTTGCCCACTGATCTTCTTAGGGTTGGAAGTTGGATAAGAAGTTGAGAATTACTATTAGGCAAACTCACTCTTAAGGTCCTATTCAAAGCATCTATAACAGCCTTATGCTGATACATCCAATTCATTCCCAAAATTACATCTATATCCTGATCCTTAAGGATAATCATGGTAGTGGGAAAAATATGCCCACCCAGGTTTACGGGTACCTGATATACCATTTCCTTAGTACATAGACATCCCCTGGGCGACTGTATAAAGAAACTTTCCTTTGTTGCCCCAATTGAAATTTCATGCTTCACGACAAATGTTCTATTGATGAATGAATGTGATGCGCCAGAATCAAAAAGTATAACTGCAGGGTGATTAGCAACAGGAAACATACCCATCATCACTGGCTCCCCTTCCGAAATTTCTCTAGCTTGAATATAGAACACCCGTCCTGTCTTCCTCTCATCTTTGCCCTTCTGAGCATTCTGATTGGGGTTCTTGTTTGGTGCCTGACCCTATTGTTGATTAGCAGGGGCCTTCTGATAATTTTGATTAGCCTGCCTAGGATATGGACATTCCCTAGAGAAATGACCAGTCCTTCCACAATTGTAGCACGGATAGTTGTGACCCTGGGATGTTGGAGCATTGCCACCAGGAGCATTGGTTGACTGTGAACTCGGATAGGTTATAGCAGGACGGACATTTGACTATTGCCCAGCTTGGAACTGCGGCGGACGATAAGGAGGACGATTATGATGTACTGGATGATAAATCACCCTCTGCCTCTTCAGATTTCCCCCAAAAGATCCAGACGGCACACTCTTTTTCTTTTTGAGCTCCTTATGCTGCCGATACTTTGATTCTGAAGCAATTGCAATATTTACTGCCTCATGGTAAGTGACATTGGTGCAAGTGGACATCATAGTCTGCAACTTGGTATTCAGGCCTCTCATAAACCACCTCTTCTTCTTGGCATCAGTATTGACATGTTCGGATGCATATTGGGACAGATGATTAAATCTTCCCACATACTGCATCACGGTTTGATCTCCTTGTTTCAAAGCAAGGAATTCATCTAGCTTCATAGCCATCACTCCTTCAGGGATATAATGGGCTCTAAAGGCAGTACAGAACTCAGCCTAAGTTATTGGAATGCCAGCAGGTTGCATAGCCACTAAATTTGCCCACCAAGCACTTGCTGCTCCTCTAAGTTGTTGGGCGGCAAACGTAGGTTTCTGATACTCTATACATGGAATAAGGTCAAATTTCTGCTCCATGGTTCGAAGCCAGTCATCAGCCTCCAATGGTTCATCTGCCTCGGTGAACACCGGGGGTCTTGTGTCTGTGAAATCAACATATGTAGCCTCCTGTCGGTTATGGTGGCATCCACGGTTTCCGTACATCTGATTCTGATTACTCTGAGCCATCTCATGAAGCAAACGAGAATTTTCGGCCATCACATTGACAAGTGTAGTTATAGCATCAGCTAAATTGGTTGGAACTGATGGCGGATCTGGAATACCGTCCTCATCTTGTGAAGTTCCCGGAATAAACGAACCCCGCGTATGATGCATCTGCTTATAACAAACCAAACTTTATTCACATGTCTTTATTGAATTGTACCAAAGCTTACTCTAGACACATTACATAGAGTTTACTAATGTACAAATAAACCCACGAGTACGAAAACAGAACTACATAACTTAGCTAGAGCTACTATTATACAACTCTACTCTTTTCCTCAATTTCTTCAAACTTCAGGCTCGGTATCCATTCCGGAATTATTACCACCTTCATCATCACTTTCATCAATCATTACTAATTCTTCAGGATCTTCTTCTTCTTCCTCTCCTGATTCATCATTATCGGCAAGGATGACACCAGGGTCCATGGCATCAGCTTGAGGCTCATGATTCGGATTTAGTAGATTGCTAAGCCTATGAACCTCCTCATGTAGATATGTATTATGTTCTTCTAAATCTTCTACATAGAATTCTAACTCATGAGTTCTAGCTCTAGCTACATTTTCTCTGTGCCAAGCTTCATTTCTTCCTTCCACCATACGAACTAACATACTTTCGCAGTTCTTGTGTGCGGTAGTGAGACGCCTCAATTGACCCTGTAATTCTCCTATTTGTATAACATCCAATGCCCTATCTCTAGTAGATTGTGCTAACTCCATAGAAACCCTCAGTATCTCTGCCTTGGGATTAGGCCTAGTACTGCTACTGCTAGCACCATCATTTCTAGGGGCAAGTTGGTGACAAGGAACTCCTTTGGGTCCGATGGACTTACGGGGCGTCATCTTGGCACAAGCCATACTGTAGGAAACCAATTTAATCCAAGTAAGACCATTTGATCAAAATCTAAAAAGTAGCTAAGATGGATTACATTCCTCAAACCAGACTCACTACTTAACTCCAGACTAAGAGGTGAAGGAAGTAACGAGTGAATTATTCCTGATGCATGAATCGTTCTTACGAACAAAAACATCAAAGTTTATAATGCACATAAACAACATTTATTTTTATATAGGGCATAGTATGATTACTACTCCACCACAAAAAACCTTTTTAATCAAATAGGGAATGGTGAGAAAGAAATAAGATAAGTCAGAAGCAATTTGGACTAAATTACCAAGTTAAATTTAGTCATCCAAATCGTTTTGAAGTTTTTATAAAACAATACAACAAAAACCTTGTAATGATCGCTCTGATACCATTCTGTGGCAGAACCTCCTAAGTTATAGGGCCCACATGCATCTGTCACTGTCCGATGACCTTTGACATCTATGCATATGTTTCCAATAACTTAAAAAGACTGTCGGGTGTCCGCGGGGAACCCCGAATCATCCACAATTTCTGAGCAGGATCACGTTACAGAGTCATTGCAGTATTACAACATTTATTCAAATATCAAAACTAGAGTAAAAACAGCGGAAGTCTTACAATAACATAGTTTACAAACCAGTCGTTTCAAACCTTACAAACTAAGTTCGATAATTATTACAAACCATAGTAGTAGTGGAGTGGCATAATTAATATAGACATATCACACAAAATAAACATCCTGCCCAAGGATCACACATTTACTTCTCATCGTCAGAACGAACGATAGTCATGCAGCACGATCCAAAATAGATCTGCTCATGAGGCTCACCTGCAACAAGGGGTCAACGAACCCTGAGTACAAAAGTACTCAACAAGACTTATCCGAAATATTAACTGATAACTCAGGAATGCAGGCTTAGGGATTCAAGGTATGGTTTTAGCAATAATCAAAGTTATTTTGCGTAAAAGCTCTTTGACAAAATTCTTTGTTTCAACAGTTTAAACTTCATAAAATCATATACAAAGATGACACGATCCGTAATGAGATCATGAAACTTCATATCAAACACCTTCATCAACCATTCTCAAGTTCCAGTTATTAATACTACGATGATGAACAGTGAGTTGAGTCTCCATAACCGAGGAGCAACGACGATTCGAACCGATTAAGCCCAGCTAGGGATTCCAGACCACACGACATATGCAGGTCCCCGACCTACATATACCAACCTACTCTTGGATCCTCTAAAACAAGAATAGGTCCGCGCCACCCGAGAATACAGTACTCCACCATTCCAGCCCATGGCCACATGGGTACACGCTATTCCTGCTATCTCTCCACTCCCAGTGCGCGAGTAGCCATTCTCGTAATAGAATTGCCAAGTTCAGGCTTACCAGAGTATTTGGTTAGTACTACAAATTCTCACCTCATGCAATTCAACAACGGACGTGCCTTAATCGACACAGGCGGAAAGAACCCGCTCACAAGACCTCCATGTCTTGCGGCTCACACTCACCGAGTCCGCCTGGTCTAGATTTATTACTCCACATTCCCATATCACATGCTAACATAGTTAACCAATGTTCCATTTAAAACTTGCAGGTGGCAGGTAGTCACCCGACTTTTATCGTTCTATGCATAGCTAAGCAAAACTAGGCATATGCGAGTTTAAAACTGGTAATATGGTAAATATGGAATAACAAGGGTGGTAATGCACCAATTAGGCTCTTACTTAACTCCTAATCACTTAATGCAATAACGGAAAGCAAGAGCGAAATTAATTTGTAAAACACAAGGTAGGGTTGTATGCATCCGGGGCTTGCCTTCGTTGATGGAAAAGTCTGGTTCCTACGACGTTACACAAGGATTCGATCCGACCTCAACAGATGGATACACCTCCTCAACAGCTTGATTAACTACCACATGTTCACCTTCGTTCACTACATGTAATAACAATGCCATGTTTAACATGATGCGGAATACGAAATATGATGCTCGATGATGGATACAAAAATTAACAATTTGAATACAACTTTCCTTCGCGGTACAGTTGCAAGTCAAACAAACTAAATCTTTTTCGTAACACATACATCCACTGCCAAGGATCATTATCAACAAATGACCCAAGGTCATCACTCAATCCAAAATTACAAACAAAACCTAAATCACTAAAGGTTACTATTTGCTTTTATGAATTAATTATTTAATTCAAAATTATGAAATAAATCAACTTATTCTAATTGAGCTCAAAATTTTAGTACATGTTCATTACATGATAAGTAATTGGCAAAACAAATTTCATAATTTTTAGACAATTAAATAAGCCTAGAAAAATCATGGAAATCCATTTATTAATAAATTGAGCAATTTTTATCACATTCAAAAATTACTGAAAAACATTATTTCATATTTTTCTTAAATAATATACATCATAGAGAAGTCACACAAAAATTTTCATAATTTTTGGAGCTCTAAATAAATCTACACAAAAATAACAAAAATAGACACTATTCATTTAATTCTAGAAAATAGAAAATCCATTTGAACGCTAAGTCACTGACATGGTGACCCCACCTGTCATCCCCTTCCTCGCGCTCTGACCACGACGGCGACAGCTCTGACCAGCGATATCTCGACGACGGCGAGATCAACGGCGACGGCGAATGCACTAACGTGATCACTACATCACGGCGCACCGATTTGTGGCACAAACACGAACAATTACTGCCTGGACCGAGCACTACGCCGGCCATGGCGGCTGCGGTGGCACGGCAGTGCTACGCCGGTGAAATGAAGCCGAAAACGGGGAAACAGAGGGCATGGGAAGGTCCAGTAGCTCACCACGAACACGTTGGAGCAAAGAATGGGACCGGATGAGCTACGATGACACGGGTCGACGTTGACAGCGGTCACGGCGGAGCGATCTTCGACGACGGCGATGCTCCGGTAGCTGTGGTGGTCAAAATGAGAAACCAATGGGTCACAAAGCACTACATCACTACGGAGAAGCCGAAGCAAGACTCGGCAAGGGCAGGGACTCACCGTAGTGCACTGGCCACGGCGATGCGGGCTCGACGACGGGGCTGCCGGCCGTGGAGAAGAAACACGACGAGTGGCGATTCCCAGCGAAATTAAGCAGAATTGATGGGTTGACTGAGCGCGTAAGGCTAAAGCGGAGCTGGGACTAGCTTATCAGTGACGGTGGAGCACGACAACGACGGCACGGGCTCACCGTAGTGGAGCAGCGGCGACGGGAAAACAGAGCAAGGGAGAAGGGCAACGACGATGGCGGCTCAGGCTAAAAAGGATGGCCAGGAAGCTCAAGGAAGCCATGACGAAGTCTTCAGCGTGCCAACGCGATGCCCAGACGGCCACGCGCGCGACTGGAAGCAAGCCGAAGCTCGCCGGTGGTGTAGCGCCAGCGGTGAACACTGTTCATCGAAATTACAAGTTTGCCATTCGCCAAAATTCACAAATTACTCCCAAATTTTCATAACAACTCAAAAATCTGCAAAAACAAAAGTTGCTCAAAATCAAAAGTTCTACAACTTTGCTTTTATAACCATTTCTTAATTCGGTCTAGATTTTGAAATGAACTTTTGAATTCAAATAGGGAAATTTAATGAATTACGCCTTTTTGAATTACTCAAAAATTTTCCAAACAACTTGAAAAACTCCAAACATAAACTTTGCTTAACTAGTCAAGCTCTACACTTTTGCTTTAAGTCTCAACCCCAAAATATGCTTAGATTTTGAAATGGATTTTTAGGGTAGGATTTAAATGTTGAAAAGCGGGGTTTTCTGGAAAAATTCAAAATCCAAACAAACATTGAACTTGAGTCAAACAATACAATTCAACATTCATTACACAATTGTAAACTTGTTTTAGTAAATGCACATCAAAGTTTTCACTAAATGCCAAGTGCTTTGCAATGCATATGATGACATGCCAGATTTTAATATTTAAACACCCGAGGTGTTACAGTTTAACATGGAGCCAGAAGAGAAGAGTGCAACGCCTAAGGAATAAGGAGATGGAACAGGCTCAGCCATCTGGTAAAACTCAAGTGTGGCATACTAAGCAAATAGCTGATAAGAACAACCATTGGCTAATATCCAAATGGCTTTTTCTGTTGCTATCAGAATTCAGAGCTTCGGCGGATTAGAAAGTTTACTCAGACTTCGATGAATCAGAGTATGAAGAGATGGTTGCCAAGTTGATGGTTACACACCAAGCGATATTTGATAAGCTAGTCAAACATCAGCACTTGAAGGCTTTATACATGAAAGGTTTTGTTGATGGGAAGCCAATGAACAAAATGTTAGTGGACGGAGGTGCTTCTGTCAATCTTATGCCTTACACTACTTTTCATAAGCTTGGCAAGGGACCAGGAGATTTGCTTGAGACCAACATGATGCTTAGAGACTTTAGAGGGAATACATCTAAAACCCGAGGGGCAAGAAACATCGAGTTAACAATCGGGAGTAAAACTCTGCTCACCACGTTCTTTGTCATCGATGGAAAAGGCTCATACAATTTACTCCTCGGTCATGACTAGATTCACGCAAACTGTTGTGTGCCATCAACCATGCATCAATGTTTGATTCAATGGCATGGGGATGATGTCGAGGTGGTTCGCGCTGATGAGTCTATGAGCATCGCAATAGCTAATCCAGTGTTTTGGGAATTAGGAGATTTCGAATGCCTTTTCGGCAAAACATGGGAAGGAGGCTTCATCAGGATTAACAGTGAAGGCCAACGATCGGTTCAAGCAATCGGCTCTGCAAGTTTATTTTAATTAATAATCATGGCGTCGTGTCGGCCATTGAGTTAAGGAAAATAAACATCGAGTATTGGAAATGGGTTTAGGCCGACGTAGGTGAATGCTAGGTTAAAGTATAAGTGCAATTCATAGTTAATGGATTTCTTAAGAGAAGTTCTATTTTGCTTAATAGGATGCTTGACTTGGATTGATCGATTGTTTGATCTTTGGAATGAAAAATGCATGAAGAGATGTTATTCTGACATCTGAATTTGATAGCCAATTCATTCTTGACTCCAATAGCCAGTACCAGGAGGGTATTGCCTCTAGTTCAAAGAGTAAAAATCTTTAAAGATAGTAAAAGCCGATACGATGTGTAAGCAAGAAACATTCACAATCATATACAAAGGCATTGCATTGAAGCATATCCATCGAAGAACAGGGGTCTTTGTTCAATGGATTACCCTAAGAACAAACTAATTAAAGACCTTGTTCACTACATCTTGAGTGGATGTGATGTCTACTATGGCCTCTGTGGCTATGGTGAATTCTTCGAGCAGGTCATCATGCTCCTCAGGGCCATCACCCATTGGGAACTCAGTCTCCATGGCGTAGAGCTCGTACCTAGTTTGGACTTGCACCACAGTCAGCGCCACTGCCGCACCATGACGAACACCGTGGAGGGCGATCTCCCGAACATGGGCCGGCATGTCTTGGAGATGAGCATCAATCTAGGAACCTCGCGCATTGACGACATCCGCAGCTATGTTCACTGCCAGTTGGAGGGACTCTAACTGCACCGTCAGGGCTAACAGTCATAGGAACAAAAGACTATCAAGACAGAGATAATGGAAATTGAAATGAGGCATTCCTAGAATTTATCTTACCAGCAACCATGGCGTTAGACTTAGCTAGCCACACTCGGATGGTGCTAGCCTCCTCCTCAGCTGCGTGAAGGGTGGCCTGAGAAACCCCAAGGCGAATTTCTAGTTGGCCATTTTCCTAGGTTGCCTCGAAATAGCAATTCTGAGCCATCCTCCACTCATGAAGGTAGCATCGGGTGTCGTCTCCATTATAGGAGTCAGAAGAATCCGACGATGAGGCCAGAAAAGAAGATGCGGCGTCGGAAGGCCCACCGGCCCTGGGAAGAGGACAGAGACTGTCGTTCACAACAAACATATAGGCGAGTCAGAACTGTTCATCATCATAAGCAAGAAATGTCAATCTCACCTCATGCATCGGAGACGCTGGTTCATCAGCACATTCCCCTCCATGATTTCCTCTGCCATGCGCTTGCCTCGGTTGTCTTTGCTGTCCATGAGGGATGATTAGATCTACGAAAGAGAAAAGGAAAAAATGCTATAGGACTTTAGCAGGCGAAGAAGAACGAGGGAACAGTTGCGGGTGGGGATGTATTCGAGGCCAAAACCACAAGCCGGTATTTGAAGACTTGAAGCAAAGAGGCGGATGCCGCAGGATGAGTAAAAGGCAATGGCAATTAATGGAAGGCGAAGCGCCACTTCACTAATGATGATGGGAACACAGCGCCGAGCAACCGAAAGGCAGAAAATCAAAGGGTTCTCTTAATGAACGCCATGTTTTAGACTTGATTGAACTAGAGGACTGGATTGGCTGTATCAAATCGGCTCTTTAGCCGAAGGAGGAGGTGTGAGTAAACAACAGAGAATATGATCGGTTCTATACAAGATACGCGTTAACATGCGGATCTCAAGTCTAGGACCTTATGGGTCGCTCTCGGTATTTCTAGTCGAGTGACATCAGCTCCCGCGGGCTATTGACTTCTCCGACTGATCTAGAGATACTCTTGAAGACATACTTATGATGACCAAAGGGCGAGATAGCCGGTATGGTCACCTAATCAGGGGAAACCTTATCGGCTTAGGCATTATGCGCTTGGTACATTTTGGAGACACTAGGAGGAGAAGAAGGATTCAGCAAAGCAATCGAATGGGGAATATTTGAAGGAATATTACCCTAACATTTGGATTTATACTTGGCAACCAATTTTCTCGGCTAGCCGATACCATAAGGGTATCACTTCTAGTGCAAAAATAAACCTAGGAGGGTAAAATGCCAGCACAATGTATATCGCCCAAAGTGAACACGAACGAGGTATGAAGCACGGAGCAAAGGAGAATCACTCAAGGCGAAGAAATTGTTTGCCAAATGTCACCTATTACAAACTACAGGCCAGGAAAAACTTTGCTTACTATATCATCGGCTAGTGTATTGAAAGCTATAGAATTGGCGACACTCATAAAATCCTCAACCAAGTGCTCATGCTCCCTAGGGTATGCTACGTCTAGAAAACCATGGGGAAGAAGCTGAAGATTATGACCCGAACGGGCTTGGGCAGCAGCCAATGCCATGGCGGCTCCATGATGAACTCCATGAAGGGCGACCTCCCTAACATGATTTGGGATATCATGCAAGCGAACCACCAGAACGGCGCCCCTAACATTAACAAATCCCACCGCATGATCCGCAGCTGATCGAAGACTCTCTAGTTGGGTGGATAGATCTAAAAGATTCAAAGGGGAGATGATCAGAGCCTTGAAGATGAAACTAAAAGAGAGAAGAGGATATGACATGTATCTTACCCATAATCCTGGCCTCGGCCTTGGCCAACCTATCCTCCACTGAATCGACCCTAGGAGGTGATCAACATATAACCATGGCCAGGGCCGATTCTGTGAGGGAGAGGCATTCAGCAAGGCTCTGGCCATGCCGATCGATGGAGGCAAGCAGATCATCGTCGTCAATCTACCTCATCTAACGACAAAGGAACTGGTGACGAGCGGTCGACGAAGAAGGCCCAAAAGGCCAAACAGAATCAGCCCTATTCCCCCAGGCAGTGAGGGCATCACGAGATGCACCCTCTTGATGATGGATATGCTGGTATGATGATACAGATCCATTGAGGCCCTCCACAGTAGGCATCTTGCTGTTCTCCATAATCTCAAACCTATGGAAGAGCAGGAACTATATAAGGATGCAGAAGGTTTGGGGCAAAGCGGGTTGTTGTTAGATCCACAACCATGGCCCGTATATATCGCCCTGGGATGCAGAAAGATATATTTCACCAAGGATATGAATCGGAAATGGAGGTGGAACGGCACACCAGGAATTTAGGGGACGAATAATGAAGAGATAACGGACTCAAATTTATTACTTCCCCAAATTACAAAATATCATGGGGTGGATACATTGACCAGGGATTAACTCACCAAAACTTTGCATTGAAGGGAGTCTGAATTCCCACAAGGCCGAAACTCATTGTGAACCAAGTCGCATCGGCCCATCAATAAAGTTATATCCGAGAGGAAGAAAGGTCGCCCGCCTAACATATGCTCAACAGATTTCTCAATAAATTGAGGAACTATGAAAAAAAAGCTTGAGGCTTTCCCGATGGGCGTTTGGAGGAATAACAAGGGGAAGGTGATCAAACATTCTAGCCCTCGCAAACACTAGAACATCTTTGTGAGCATGAAGAGAAGACTCAAGTGATATCACAAGGATTCTTCTAACCGTAATGATTGGTCTTCTTGTTCAACGAGGTGCTAGGATAAGTAACGCAATCACCCTATGCATAAGAATTCTTCTAGCCGCTCAAGATCTTCATAACAAGAGGGTAGACCATGGAGGGTCTGGTGGAACTAGAGGCACTTGAGAGAGTAGATGAAAACAAAGCATGGCTGAATTGTTTAATTGCTCTCGCTAGAGTCAGATGGGCATTTTATAGTTGGCCTGGAAGATAAATCCAAAGGCCCGTGAGGCTCCATAAAAGTTTTTGAAGCATGGGCTCATGAGCTGACATAGGCGGCGACAGACAGTAGACCCTTGATCAAGATTCTTTACCCATGACGGCTGACCTATCGGAAACATAGACATGGTAATTTTGGAATAAAATTTCTTTTATCCCAAAATTGGGGAGCATGTGTTTACACTGAAATTTGGAAAGAAGGTTGCGGTGACTCAAAAGCTCCCAAGATCATGTCATCGAGGAATCAATTACATGCAGATCGGAACTAGCCGATTCGGATGCAAGAATTATAATTGGCTTTCTTCAGATGGCGCCAGCAGATAAGAACAAAGGCTACGATCAGCGCCAGGATGGAATGTGGTGGACTCTCAAAAAGGGAAAGATAAGAGTCCAAGTTATCTTAAATTAGGAATGTTTCCTTTACACCTAGGATTATAGCGAATCATGATCGAGTAGGTTTCATGTTTAGACTCCGGGTATAAATGCCAAACCCCGGTTATTGTAAAGACATCAATCAATCAAATACAAAGTCAATTACTTTTTCAGCTCTAGCCACCCCTTAGGAGTAGGAGTAGATTAGATCTCAGCGAGTTCTTCAGCGAGTACGGCTGCATTGATCCGGTCAACCTCCACTGCTTGTCTGTAAGTACCGTCATGGTTTATACCTTTGTTCGTATGGCTGCATCGATCTGGTCGACCCCCACTATGATTCTTGTCTAATTCAAGTATGGCGTATGTGATTCTACCTCACACCCCACTGCTTGAATTAGATCAAGGTCAAGTTATCGGCTCTACCTTAGTATGGCAGTCTTTGGTAGATTCATTAAGTTAGCGATATTGCTTATTGCTTTCATTGTTTATCTAATTATAGCAATATCACTCTGCCTAATTGAGATTGATTTGGATCGGCCTTATATCTTGTTTAACTCATCGTTTGCTAATCTAAAACTGATCTATTCTACATCTTAAGCGATGAGTTATGGTTTTCATCGGCTATTTTGCGTCAATCTTAATCGTGCATAGCGTGCGGTTAAGGTATGTTCGATCTTGAGTAGATATTAGCTAATGAAAACCATTCCATGGCCCATCATCATGGCCTGTGGGATTCTGCCTCTGACCCCACTGTTGGCACCGTGGAGTGGAAATCGTTAGTTAGTAGACCCGTTCTTGAGAAGGCATGACCTTAACTATGCGCTATGCCTGAATCGGCTATTTAGCCGATATCGAATGCTTCCATGAACTGTTCACATTATGTCAATGAAATATGGTTGGTAGTCTACCTAGGGGTATGCCCAAGGTAGTAGATTATTGGCAGACAGGTGCGCAAGCTATGAACGAGATGGTGATGCAAGACAGACACGAGGTTTTATCTAGGTTCGGCCGCCGTGAAGGCATAATACCTATGTACTGCGTCTGATTGTATTGCTGTATGTTAATGAGAGATGTCTTTTGAGAGGGGTCCCCTGCCCGCCTTATATAGTCTAGGGGTAGGGTTACAGATCTGGAAACTAATCCTAACCAGTTACAATTGCCATAGGTGGCCGGATAAGGATTCCTATTCTAACCGACCAGGATCTTACTTGATCTCCAAGTCTGCCTTGATTCCTTGCACGGGACTCTGAGCAGATTGGTCGAGCCGCGCGTCATCTTCTAGTGGGCTAGACCCCCTGGTCTGGGCCAGCCCAAGCCTAGCCGTAAGGGTATAGGGGTTAATACCCCCACAGCTAGTCCCCGAGCACCATGTATTATGTTGCGACACGCCGTTCGATCCTCTTCGGCTAATGCGATCTGTCTTCATGTCATCTCCAACTGGTTGAAACATTGACCAAGCAAATGTGCCAATATTCTGGTCAGCACAGAGAGCAGTAGACCACAATTATAGTCGAAGATTCGGTTGTCTAAAGAATGCATGGTGCTCTAAAAAAAAGAAAAATATTTCTTTCCTGATCAAGTGTGCCCACTTGTATTTCTAAAAAGAAATGTAAGTGACCCTTGTACAATAGTAGTTATGGCCAACAGTCAGAGCGTAGGGGTCGATAAAATAAGCATATTCACCACAAGGTGAAGTGTGCCCACTTAGTCCCCGAGCCTGGTAGTAGGTGACGCAGGCACGTGGTGCTAGGGTCTAAAAAGAATTCCCAATTAAATTGAGAATCCAATCATCGTACAAGTGATACAAGATGCATCGGTAGGTGCATCGTACCGATGTAGTCCCCGAGCTTGCTGGAAGGCGAGGTATCAGCCTTGTAGCAAGGTATAAGTGAGAAAAAATAAATGCATCTCAATTGTATGTGAGTACAAATCACATGTAGCCAAGAAGAGTGGTCTCCGAGCAATGGTCGGAGAGTGGTCGGGGTAGTCCCCGAGCGCAGCATGGGGAAAACGACGAATCCCCGAGAATAACCATAGTTAGTTTAGTCCTCGAGCACGAGGGCGATCGAGACAGTCCCGACCACCATCGTGCTCAGGGACTGTCCAGACCACGACGTAACCATGAGATCATTGAAGTAGAGATAAGTTGAAAGATGTGTTAGCCCCATGATCTTGTTATTGTATTACGGTCTGCATGATTCTGCCTCATGCCCCACTGATATTAGTAATGAGTTAGGGTCATCAAGTCTATTGTTGTTTCTATGGCTTACATGATTCTGCCTCATGCCCCACTGGTCATGGCGATAGATGAGACCTAACACGTTCATTAGATTTATCTTTATTAAATGGTTAAGAGGTGTTGAATTATTTCTATAAATAAAAGGGGTTCGGTTACTTGTAATCATTGGCTCAGTATAAACCAATCATCATTGATATCTTATTGACATTGATTAATATTTGCTTAAATAACATTTATCCTGAATGATAACCGATCCTTCTTATACAATCCCATGAGCTTTAATCGATTCATTTTTGTGAATATGCTGGAATCAGCTATTTAGTCGATTTCCTCTCATATCAGCTCTCAGAGCCGCACATTCAGGACTGTCTGGCAACACCGGCACGTTCCGCCCTTAATTACTGATAAGCTTTCTCTTCTTATCAATTGCAGGGTCAAATTGACTGGCACGTCTCGGGAGGATTGAGCAGGATCGACCACCCTTGCGCTGAAGCCAGGCGAATCTGCTCAAATCGTGCAGACCCTTCTAGCTTGCTGCGTGTGTCCTCGACACGGAGGCGAAAATTCTGTGTCGACAACCTCTAAAGGCTTTTTGTGGAGTTTTGGGTAGGTATGAAAGAGAGGCATACTTGCATCACATAATATTGCTAAGTCAAAAACTAGATCCAAGGAGATGCAAGTCATACACTTTGATCAAGATTGTGCAAGTGTGTGGAATTTTGAAATTTTTTCCTAATTCTAAATATTTTTGTACTCCTTTCATCGTGACTCTCCCTCTTTTTGATGATTGCCTTTTATTTGAAATATGGGCTATCTTTCTTTCTTTTGCTTTTCTTCATGTATCTTAGCATTGGATTATTCATGCTCTTTGGTATGGACTTTTTTCTCTTCTTTTTTTAGCATGGATATATTTTTTTCTTCTTTTTTAACATAGCATGTCAAATGATTGGAGTATTTTTTATTTTGTGGATGGAAAAGCATGTTTTGCGTAACTCTTAGTGTAAAAGTTAGCATATTATTTTGTGGGTGTACGTGAATCTTGATCATGGGTGCATGACGAGAATCTCAACAATGGTCACAATAATTTGACAAAGCTCAATGTAAATACAAACAGCATGACTAAGGTTTTGTATCATGGAATATTGTCATATGGCCTTGGTAGGAATTATAATCATTTGAGGAGCATGCTAATCGAGATTTTGATTTTATAAATAAATCCCAAGTACTTTGCAAAAGTGAGCAAGTTTCATTTCCATCCTACTATATCTCATATTCCAGTTACCTAGATAAAATGGGGTCCCTATGATAAGTTGTTCACAAGTTTAGAAATATTGGTGAGGAATAAAGAGTATGCAAAATTCTTATCAAAGGATAGCATGGAGATGGAGTGTCATTTGATTTATATATTTTTTAATTTGTTCAGTTTTAGCTTTTCTTTAATGTAGGGAGTTGAGGGTAATGTTGCACAAACCATCGTTTGAAGCGGAAGGAGTTTAGGGATCAGAGGTGTTTTGGCTGAACTAGAGGTTCAGTCCATTCTCTCTGGAGCTATTTGTCCTGTCCTTCTGCATGTTGGACTACTCGATGTTGTGCAACATGTTGCTGGGAGATCTAAAATGTGTGGTTGTTCCGCTTGAGAGATCTCCCCCACACTTATTCTTGTACCTACATTTATTTTCTAGAAAAAACAAAGACAAAAACAAGAAGGGCTCGACCAGTTGAAAAACTGGGCCTAAATCTTGTTATTATTATATATTTTATTATTAAAATTATTATTTGTTTAATTTTTCTTATTGTTCATCCAACTTTCTATGTTTTCAACATAACTCATACAAGGCTAGAGTAAAGTTTACAAAAAATAAACATAGCCTTGATTTGTCTCCATAGTAGATTACTTCTATTGTTTATGAAAGTAATACTCTAAGTCCATTAATCAAATTTAAACACCATGTCTAAGTTTGATTAAAGAAGGCAATTTGAACCTAAGCACCATGCTTAATTTAAAATGCCTATGGATGTACCTCTTGCGGACACATCCAAACAAGAGCATATATCAAAAACAAGAGAAGCATGTATGAGCAGGTTTATATTTTCATGGAGACAAATGTGAGTAACAGTGTTGGTGAACAATAAGTGACCTTTGCATACCTGAGTATACTTACCAGCCATATTTGTGGATGGAAGCTTTGGAGCTGCTGCTGCGGTGGCTTGATTGTAGAAGGTCCATCTTAGGTTAGCACCAAGGCTAGGCTACACACACAGTGAGTGTGTATGGAGCACGGGCCTTGGTTGTAAACAACAAAGGTATAGAGGAGGAGAATTCTTGATGGAGTTAGGCGGCACTGGTGTTTTGTGGTAGCCATGTGGGGCTAGCCTGCTCCTTCTCTCTCTTTGCCTTTTTTTATATCTCATATATTATTTTTTTCTTTCTCTTTTTTTATATATAGCAAAGTAGAGCTGACATCATCATTTTTTTGGATGGCCTTTGATATGGATGGAACTTGTAGTGAGGCTCTCACCATCCTCCCCTACTCATGGCTTTTGTGTAAAAGTCAAGTGTGTAAGGTTAGAATCTCCTGTTTGAGTGTGTTCCCTCACCAAAGGGCATCAAGGTTTTCAGTGGACGTAGCTCTCATATTCTCTAGTATCGTATGTCCCTTGTTCTTCTTTGTCTCAACCTAAAATGGTTAGCGACAAGAATACCCGAAGGTGCATACTTACTTGAAAACATGGTCTTGCTGTTATTGATAAGAAAAGTTGTGTTTTTATGATAATCCGGGGTACCTCCCGGCAGTGCTTAGCTTATGGTCATAAGCTTGACCATGGGGACTTCATCTTGCATCTATCAATGGTGGTATAGTCCCTAGCTTCACCACCAAACATTTAGCATTATTGTTCAAGCTGCAAGGTTAGTGCCATAGTGCTTCTACGGGATTTGTAGAATTTGTGGAAAACAAAAACATCCACAACCATCCTTTTTAAAAGTTAAAAGATGAAGGTCAAGAGGTGGTTGCGATCCACATAGAAGCAAGCGACACTAAGCAAGATGAACTCTGGAGACTTTAGAAGTCAGCATGAAATGTGAGGGGTCTCGAAAGAGAAACTCTCATTATCAATGGTAAAAACGTTCTCCACGGTCTCTAAAGTTAGTGCTTTGGGATTATGCTTCACCATAGGGTTTTCTAGGTGAGTTATAAACATGGCGAAAGTAGTTTTCCCAACCTCTTCATCAAGGCTCCCATTGGATTTTTTTTAGGGTAGCCTATGAGAAGATCAAAATCGAGGCTAGCAAGGATGTGGAAATCAAAATGAACCTCGGTTTTGCTTATGGATTCAAGGTATTTTCAAAATCATCAAAAAGTTCGTCCTTGAAAAATGGAAAGTCCGAAGGTTGGAAACCTTCCTTTCAAGTTTCCAGTTCGGGTGAGAGTCTCTAGATAGGACGTACTGGTTTGGACTCAGCCGAAGAGACTTCCTCATGGCTTGATTCAGGTTCTACATAGAGGGCTTCGATGGAAAGAGAGTTTTCTAGGATGTGATCTAGAAGCGCTTCTCCGTCCGCTAAGGCTCTGTGGTCAAGGGACCCTCTGGTAATCATATCAATCTATAGGGTAGATTCCTTGCTAAGACTTGACCAAAAGTGCTGTAACAACACATGGTCTGGTATAGATAAGGTTGGGCTAGAGTGTGTTAAGATTTAAAATCTAGCCCAGGCTACACCTATGGTTTCCTTCTCATGTTGGCGGGAGCTGAGAATCTCTTGTCACAGGGAAGCGATTTGAGATATAGGGAAGAATGCGAAACATAATCTGTTCCTCAATTCTTCCCAATCTCTATTTACCTTCCCTACGTTGTGGGTGGAGATTGTTTTGCCCTCTCAAAAGAAGGGAAACAACTTTTACCAAAGTTTTTTTTTTCTTTTGTCATGCCTGAGATTGTCAAGCACGCACAGAGCTTCTCAAAACTCCCGTAGATGATGGCAACAATTTTTGTAAACTTAACCTAAGAAAAGGTTTATTCCTGAACCATGGCTATAAAGCCAGGACAGAGTTCATAGCTAGAAGCTATGATTGGCTTCGATGGTGGTGGCTCATAGAACTCATCCTTAGGAGTAGAAAGTGTTTTAAACGGTAGGTTAATCCATGGTGAAAGAAAAGAAAAAGGGAATTTTTTTAGTTTTTTGAAAGGTAAAACACAAGGATACACGGGTGAACTAGGTTTGGAGAGAATACATCAACCATTCCCCAGCAATGACGCCAGAAATGTATGTTGGTATTTCTTAACGCATATAGAAATAATCTAGAAGCGCACGGAATTACTATAGTGGCATTTCACCCAGAAGTATTCAGGGTATCGTATTTCCACAAGGAACAGTAGGGTAGAAGTCTCTTAACTAGTTCACCTAAGATAATAAGAAGAAAGATAACTTGAACAGTGAGGTTTTCTAGGGATAGAGATTCTAAGTTAAGATAGCTTTGCCACTATAGACTTGCTTCGGGCACCGACGTACACCTGGTCTGCCAGGCGATGCCGGCCTATGGCTTTACGCCATATCCAAATGTGGGGGATTACGAAGGATGGACAGGGCTGTCACCACCTGCCGCCTACCCTCAACCGTGGGATACAAGGCAAACAAAGGTAGCCTCTAGCCTAGACACCATGTCTATGCTATCGACTACTACTCTAGCATCGATCAGGGTTATTAGTCTTTATCAAGGCCCTTTTCTAGAGTATCTGCTACAAGAGCGGTCGACGAACCCGCAAGTAAATAATGAACAAGACTAACTTAAAATAGAACTCACCACCGAAGATAAACATGAACCTTGAACTCCAAATAGTACTAGATTCGTTGAGGTACAAGTGAATATGGAGCCAACAATCCCGACATTCCTTCCGCTCGGTGTACAAAGGGGCCCCAGTACACAAGTGGAGGTATCCGACAATTCCGGTACTTCTTGATCTCTTTCTCTTCCTCACTCATTCCCTAAACTAAGCCTAAGAGCTAAGATATGAAAGTGGTGCTTCTCCTCTTCTTGTTACATTGTGTATATTGTGTATGATGAATGATGAATGAATGTGAGGATGGGGTCATTATATAGCTTTGAGGAGGTCAGTTTGCTCATTTATTTTAGGAAACACCCATGCAACTGACCTCCTAGGGCATTGAATGCACCGCCTACACAAGGTGGGGCTGAGTAAAGCTAGGGGTAGTGTGGCCGCTCCTAGGGTTGCAGCCGCACCAGGCCTGGCCCATCTGGCCACCGTCTTCGCATGGTAGGTTGCTGGTTCAGCCTAGAGTGCAGCCACGGTGGTGTTTGGCCTAGATTCGTCAAGTGAGCGGGCCTTCTCTTTATTTGTTTGTAAAGAGTATGTGTTTTATGTTTTCCTAGTTGCGCATTTTTACTCGTTTTACATGTATTCCATGTTTATGCCCTGCAAATGATCAAGTCAACAAAACTCATAGAATTTGTTAGTATAAACCCTATTTACTAAGTTTTGGTGTTTGTTTGGATAAGTTTTATGCGAGTGTTGGCGGTAAAAAATGTGAGTTAAGCACCGCCTATAGATACCTCAATGAGCGGGCATCCTAGCCTACAGTATGTGGTGTAACACCTTTTTGCACTAGCTCTTGTAACTTCTTCTCCCACTCAGGAACTTTCTTCGCATACCCCCGAGAGCCGGTGCGGTGGGGGTTATCATTTCTATGGGAGTTGAGGGTATTTACTTTGCTGATGGCAAGAGCTTCCTGTGATTTCTTCCAACTGACAAAAGCTTCCCAATATGCTTGCTGAGTAGGGTGCTCACATTTTTGCCAATCTGGCTCCGTTCCATTTAACACATGTTTTTTGTACAACTCATGCTTGAAATACCTCCATTTTTCCCATGCAACGCAATGCCTGTTTTATCACAATTTCTATATTGGTGGGGTGCAAGTCGAATTCAAACAATTTCACCATCTGCTCCTAGCATTTTTGCTTGATTTCATTAGTAACACACCAATCCTCTTGACCTTTCCTCTTCTTCCAGTACCTGAATTTGATTGGGACATGTTTTCTCACAATCGCACCCTAGGAGTTGTGGTACAGCGCAATCACCATGTCTGGTTCCTTGGGTTCCCTAATGCAATCGAAGTGCTCAATGACAAATCGGTGAGTGCACAACCTATAGCCACATCGCTTCATCCTCTATTTAACTGTTGTGTTTGTTACAGGTTCCTCTACACCAGTATCCTACACATTGACCGCAATGTTGTAATTATTTGCGGTAGCCGTTATGTATATTGACAATGTAATGAGTCATGAGTAATTACCTTTCCATTTCCTTTGAGGTTTAGAAATGTCGAAGGTGAAACTGGGCAAATATCATCGTCTCCACCTTGAACTTCAATCTATAGATTCTACTCTAGAGACCGCAGTACTGATGTTTAGTACCGCATTAATACCATTGGTGCTGTAGATATCCATTCATAGGCGTACATTGTCAGTGTAGGCTAATAACATGCGCTAAATGGAATCCCAGAAAACTATTGTTTCTCTTCATTTTGGAACAAAGGCATTCACCCAGATTTATTAATAGCTTAACGAAGCCTAAGATCTAAAGGTGGGGTTATCAGCTTTCAATTAAGACCAAAAAATGCATCTAACAACCATCCATCGTAAAGACAACGAAGAAAGCAAAAAAGCTATAACAATCTTTCAACTAATTTGAACCACTTGATCGCTAAAAAAACAAAATAAAAAACCCTAATCTCAACAACACTATGATGCTGGGGCACAAAGTAATCCGCTGAGGCAAAACACAGACTACATTGTAGCAACAGCTATAGCTGAAAGTAGGCTAATAATTTCTTCTGCCCGGGGCTCTTCAGCTTGAATTGGTTCATTCCAATTTGGAAAGTAAGGAATCCGAAGTAAGAATAAAGGAGTGGAAACTATTGAATCTCATTTCCAACTTAAGTAATCCGCAATCCGCATTCGTAAATATCGATTCAGAAGCATATAATCGAATTACGGAAGCATGTGCACCTCCCTCGCTAGGGTGGGTTGATGGCGTGTTTGCGTCCATTTTGATGGCGCCACTACAGCTGTGTGGGTGACAGATGCAGTGAGCCGTGGAGGTGCAAATCCGTTTGTTGTCGTCGATGGCGATGCCAACACTCAACTATGAGTGGCCGCTGATGACTTCTTACAGTGTGGTAAGGGAAAGGGGAGGGAAGTCAGGTTTTGGCTAGGCACCGCCACCATGGGAGGATGGAGTGTGGAAGGGGATAAGAATGGGTCATGTGGAGATAATGAAGGGGACAAGCGAACCCTAGAAAAGGGATCCTAAGACCGTCAGAGCTTTCATGCAATCCACAACACTATTCACATGTTGACTTTTGCGACACCGTTTGCCATTATAAATTGCGCATTAATTGCATAGTTCGATAACTATGGCACAACGTATCATAGAGAGAAGCAACAGTGATGCACTGGAACATACTCATGATTAAGTGGACGAGGCCAGGAGTATGGACGCTTAATTGGATGCGCATTTCTCTGATCCGGCGTACACAGTAAAACAACATAATGCCTACATTAACATGTACATTGACAACATAACTTAGTAGCGCTGATTGAAGTGTGGTCACTGGTATGTTTCTTGGATCACTTGGATGACTGAGTCCATGGTAGTAATGTCGATGCCAACCATGTCCCATGGCAAGAGCTGCACCCATTCCTTGTGCTAGGCGATGGCCTCCTCTTTCGTCGGGCTGTCGTGCATCAACCAGTGTTATAGCCCGTCAACACAATTCTTTATGAAAGTCGCTCAGGACCTAGTTCGATGACTGTAGGGACAAAATAGGCGTCCACCTGGTGATCAGCCCATGGAACACGTCGTATTTCATATGCGGCGGGATGATGACCACGCTCTGGAACCAGGATGCCAAGTACGGTATAATGAGCTTGTCGATGAACTCCTTCCACAAATACAATGGACCGAACATGTGCTCATAGCTTAAGACCATATTGTTGTCATAGTCATTCGAGAAGAGCCACCTACACGGGGCACCCTGCCAATTGTTTATGCAAGACTCCTAAAGAAGGTGAACCATGGTGTTTAGCGATAGCTCGGTGCCCCATCTCATTAGACCATCAAGACGCGCCGCCACATGCACCATTCTTGACATTGGCTTGTCACAGACCTCCTATAGTCTACGCCTCATGTACGGCATGATGACACGTTGGACAAACTCGCTCCAAACATCATCCCAAGAAGCATTCTTCTATGGAACCACCATGTCATAATTTTTGTAGGCGCTTTCGCCAGTAGACTTAGTGAGGAGGTTCTTGAGGGATTTTAGCACCATGTGTACTAGCAGCTCGAGGAATTGTTGCCTGATGATGGACATCCACGGATGCAGCCAAACTTGTCCTGGTTCTGCTTCCCATGCCACATCGAACCTCTCGGCAGACTTAGACAGCTCTGGCTTCACCACATCCTCCAGGAATGACTGCATGGGCAGGAGCTACGGCAGGAGCCTCAGCAAAAATAGTACTAGTTTATCTTGCCGTGGGTAGTTGATTGTCCACGACCTCCTCAACTCTACTAGATTGGGGCTAACCACCAACTTTGTTAGCAACACGGTGTACGGTGACAAGGCGGACCCATCATCCAAGAGTATTTCCTTCAGCTTGGTCACCACCTCCATCCACTGCTTCGAGTGCTCAAGCGGTTCCCACAACTGAGCGAACATGTCTTGCAGCATCAGGACCACTCCTCATGTGCTTTGTTCATGAGGGAGCAGTTCATGTAGTCACCAGGATTCTTAGTCTTCAAATCTATGTACCGCCTGATAAGCTCATCTAAGTTCCCCTTGGCCTAACTGTTCTTATGCCTCCTTCATGATTTGATAACCTCACCGGCATCAAGAGGATTCCAAGAACTCCCCCTTGAATAGGACGACCAGGTTGCCACGCCAGATGATGACACGGGTTTGTTGGCTGTCTAGACGAATCTGTCGGTGTGGTCGATGCCCAAACCCACGCACCAGCGGCACAGTCGTGCTTAGATGTAGTTGACATACCCTTGATGGTTCCTACCATGGCCATGGCCACCCTTGTATCCCTAGTGTTTCATCATTTGTCGCACCGCTATGTTCTCCAAAAGGGACGGCGGCATCAAAGTGCCTTCCACCGAGGTAAGTGTTGTCCAATGGCTAGAAGATGACTCCAAGTAGGACAATAGATCCCGAATGCCCCCCAAAACAAATTTGATGGGTTGATTGTAATCCATACCTGCCGCTACCACGGCACTAGAGATAGCCTCTAGTCCCAATAGTGCTGGCACCACATAGTCGTTGCCATTGGCATCACCGTAGTTGTACTTTGGTGCCGCTGTATGCTAGAAGTTGTCGCCGATGAGCTCATCGAAGTCCATGGGAAGAGTAGATTGAGGACTGAGTGGGATGCGACTGCTCAGCAAGAGTCGTGTAGCGACAGTTCCCAACACTAGGCGAAATGATGGCCAGAGTAAATGCTTGAAGCAATGCGGTCGAATTGAGATTAGGGATTTTCCCCTTATCGCACCAAGACACACATCTCCTCGGAGATAGCCTTGGTCTCTGGATTCGTGGAACAGTGATAAATATGAATAAAATAATCATCGATGAGTCATGTCGAAGTACTTCAGCAGTACTTTTCAACGAATGAACTGTATTTTTCTCTCATAATAAATCAGCATAAGCATCAACATAAGCTAGATTTCATCAAAACGAACAGGGCCTAATATGAATAAAAGTACACAAATAGTCTGCATATTCGAATCATACCAACGGGCTAGCAAATCTTTAATCAGATTCATTACAGATATTGTTCAAGAATGGATGTAAATCTTATTAAAATTCATTACAAACAAAGCGCTTGAGATTAGAACTGACAATCTAACAACAATACATCTCAAAACTGGAAACGAATTAACAAACTCACATACAATTTACATAGTCCGTCGCAAAAACTAAAAATATAATAAAACAAAAAGGTGATAAAAAATTAGAATCTTCAAACTGGCAGACCTTGCCAGCTTCACTCCCCACAATATATACTTCATCAATTACCTATTCACCATTTGGTTCAACAACAATTGTATTGGGCATCATCGCCGAATCTTCACTCACCTCTATATGTGGTACTTCACTGTTCTTGTTTGCTCTCAACTTCAGACATATTGGGCTTCATTGCCAGCGCATGACTCTCTTGTGTATGTGGTACTTCAGTATTCAGGTTCACAATAGCAGTCGTATTGGAACTAGACTTCCCTCTATATGTGCTACTTTGCTATTCTCTTGAACTTCTTTGTTGCCAACATATGTCTCCTAGTGTATCTCACCTGAGGATTTCTGTGAATGATCGTCGCAAAGCATAGGATGTGGAAAATGTGACAAAGGTTGAGTACTGGGTGGCATAGGCACAGACGACAGCATACCAGTCTTGTTGAAAATGTATGCAAACTGATAGTCATTGTGCGCTCTGTCCTCCCTCATCTGCTCAAGCAATGTCTGCTGGACTAAAAATAACGAAGCTAGCGCCTCATCATACTTCTATGATTTCCTCATCACAGCATCAAACCTATCATATGAATTAGTTCCATTTGTAGTGATTGCATAAGCTCAAATTGTGCTTGTGCCATGTTTGGCTTAGTTGGTGGCCTAGAACTAGATCCCACAGTATCATCTCGCAATGTATAATCCTCGTCATCACTATTGCTAGCCAGTAGTGTAGCACCAAGTAAACCCTAAAGCCCAGAATGTGCCTCTGCATCTCGTAAAGCTAGGTTAGCTTCCTCATTGTTGGCTATATCAGTTGGTGTCATGTGGTCATGCAGTGCCCTCATAGTATGCCCTCCTCTACGTCTGTCAGTCAGACCAGGAGGTTTATACTTAGGGAACATACTCTTCAATTCTTTTAGTACCATCTCCTGTTCTAGGAAACCAATAGTCTTAGCCAACAGGTAACAAGTGACATGACCATAGGGGATCCTCCTCTTGCCCTTGAATTCATCAGTGATCCAGTCTTCCCACTCACAAATTAGCAAGTCTACCAAATTGAACAGGGTGTGCCCCAACATCAAAGATAGCAACCACTGTTGCATTACTCTGATTGCCTCACCAAATCTAGCTCTAGGGTATATCAACTTCTTGAAGGCGAGTAGGAAAATACACTTTTCGGGATTAGATAGGGATTAGAAATCACCATGAGAAAAATCTCCGTGGGGGATCACCATGTGGGACCGGCCGGTCCCTCCTAAATACCAGTCGGCCCACCTATCAGTCACCTCACGTCCGATCGATTCTCTCGTGTATTCTAGAACCTTCCCCTCTATAATCCCATAGTTTTACGCCACATTCGCATATTCCTTCGTTATGAGACCCTAATGGATAGATCTTAACCCCTGCTGCAAGTTGTTCCCCCTATATAAATGAGCCCATGCCTACCTCCATAGTCATTCCAACAAGCCTCCTTTCTCCAACAGCAGCAAAGCTCTCCTCCTCCCTAGTTCCAATGGCCAATAGAGAGATTGTTGCCTTCGGTTCGATCTAAACAAGAAGCCCGATGCGCTTGCTCTGAGCATCATTCCTCCAAAAGAGATAGCTCCCATTCACTCAAGCCAATCCTACTATGCCCAAGCTATTCGTTGTTCGGTGATCACTTTACCGCCTCCATGTCTACTTCTTGAAGACAAGCCACGCTAGCATGAGCCTTAGCTAGATGTCCCGAAGCTGATCAAGGTGATAAAGGAGATCAACCACCTTCCTCCAAAGGGGCACGAGGTACTGATTGGAGTGAAGACCAATAAGTTCGGGGTTGTTACATGCATGAAGTATAAGTCGGTCACCCCACGTACAACCATTGATGGAGTCTGGGCTATGCCGAAGCAGATCAAGGTTGTTCCTCCTAAGGAGAAGAAGATGAGGATGCCATCAGCTATTCTAGAGAATGAGGAGAAGTGCCCACGGATGACCATGGCACTCCTATAGAATAAGATTGAAGATCTTACAAATTTTGTTCATACTTTAGAGCAGAGGATTGGCGAAGAACATGTTCATCACAAGAGCCTACAACATGATGTAAACATTTTAAATCATTATGTTACCAAGCCTAGGAAGTAAGAGTAAGGTTATGATATGGCACGAGTGGTTAGGTCAAGTGTTTAGGTTGATCATTTAGCTCAGTTGTTAGATTGGTTAAGGTTTGTGTTAGCTAGTCCAAAGTTCGTGTTTAGTTTGATTGTGTAATAAAGTGCCTTATGGTATTAATGGAGTCTTGCTATTATTACCTGCTCTCTATTTCTTTTTGGATATGTGTTTGTCTCCACAAGTTGTGCATAAAGGTAAATAGGAAACAAGTGTGGGGGAAGCACACCACAACAATAGAACAAAATTTCTTCCGTGAAAATCATGAAATTCAGGATGTGATGGACCAAGAACCATGTTGACCAAAGCTGGACCCGAATGGGTTTCAAGCCAGGCCACTCAGTCTCCCCTATGGGCCAGCCAATCCACTACTGTGCCACCTCGCCTCGTGCTTCATCCACGGTCAGGTTTGCGGCCCATATGTTCTATTTTCACATGTTATACTTTCCATTTCGAACCAAATTGAAAATCCTTTAATAAACAACTTTAACACCTAAGGAAAGATTATTTTAGTCATGACTAAAGGATAGACTCACATAATACTTTTCCTAAAAGTCTTGTTACTATTGGGAACTTCTTATTAGGGACCCCATGATACTTAAGTTGTGGAATGAGATATAGTAGAATAATGAGAACTTGATTCTTGATGTCTCATCATTGGAGAATTTTATTGCAAAACTCTAAAAAAGAAAAGCTACACCTCTCCTTTGTGGTAAGCATTATCCCACCAGAGCCAAATATGACATAGAGACTAGGAGAACCTTCTACATTTATTGCTTGTCATTGTATTGAGTTCGGTCAAACCTTGTGACCCTTGTTGAGAAACTTATCATGCTCTCAAGATCAAGATCACGTACACTCGACATATATCTGCTGCTCCTACACTGAGGGTACGCAATCAACATGTTTTCCATCATCCCAAAAATGTTATACTCCTACATTGGGAATAGACACCAAAAATATTTGTTAGGATAAATGCTCCAAGTACTTATAAATGTCTCTCTTAAAATGTTTCCAACTACAGAAAAAGAGGCATGGGCTATGCAAAAATTATTCATAAAAAAAGAGAAAGTTGAAAAGAAAAATGGACAAGTGTTCGAGATATCTAAAACAATGGGTACTCATATGCCTGTCTGAAAAAAGAGAAGAAAGAAAAATGAATAAGATAGCCCATGTGTTTCTTGCAAAGTGTTTTTTAAGTTTCAAACAAGAGAGATATGTTTCAAGAAGCATAGTAGAATTAGGATAGCCACCATATATACATCCATGCATATGCACATCTTGATCTAAGAGTATGACATTTTTCTCCTTGGATCCTTGTTTTGACTTTATAATATATGCAATGCAAGTATGCTCTTATATTCATCCCTACCTAAGCTCCACATAAGCTTTTAGAAGTAGGCAAAAAAAGAAGGCAAAGTCATATATGCCTTGGCGAGGATCCAAAAATACTACATATATTGAGTGATTTGAGAGTACCACAAAAGGAGAAGGTAAGCTATGTTTTGTTTTCAGAAATCTTAAAATGTTTTTCCAATTGACTTGACTGAAGGAAGATGGTGATCTGTTTTAAGCTATTCCATTCTTCAACCGCCCAAAGTTTCATGGTAGACACTTTGAATCTTGCAGAGCATGTATGACTAGGAATGGTTTTATGTTGATGTCTTGTCCTAAGGTTATGTCTTGAGTAATCTATCCTTTTATCGAGGACGAGTAAAAGCCTAAGTGTGGGGGAATTTGTTGACGGTAGTTAACATTCATCACAAACCATCAATATACCTTGCATAAATGATTAGAATGGATTACTAACATATACTTAGGGGTTTTAACTGACAAATTCCATGAGTTTTGGTGAATCTGTGTTTTTAGCAGGATTTAATCAGAAAACTGCCAAGGAGGGCCTATTCGTCAAAGGAAATCACGGAATTCCACCGCTTAACCAATGTGGAAAGACTCCAAGAGGCTCTCTACTGAAGCAGAGCCTAAACACCTACCATGTGGGACTAGCCAATCCCACATGCAGGCTAGCCAGTCTGTGGGCCCCGCTGTCAGCCTTTGTGTTGCTATGTCGGTTCACCGCCTCAAGGATCACATCTATGCCATCCATTCAAGTCGGTTTGATCCGAGGGTTTAGGATGCTTCAAGGGCCCTATATATACCTGCATGTACCCCCCCCTCTAGGGCATTAAGAATTTCCATGCATTTGATCCTAAGAGCCTGAGGTCCAGAAACACTAATTCATATGTCCACCAGGATCAGAGCTAGCAATCAAGAGAAGATTAGTCCTCGATAGGATCTAGTCTTGTATTAGAGATAGAGATATAGAGTGAGAGGGAAGAGTTTGGAGGAAGTGCTGGCCTGTTGGTGCTCTCTCTCTACGGCTTGTACCCTAGCGGAATCAAGTTCTTCATGAGGTTGCTTCTGAGATTTCTCTGGTAATTGACTTCTAATTCAAGTAAGCATCTTGTTCATATTGTTCTTCAGGTTTGTGACTCTTTTTGAGTACTTTAATCCTTGTAGCTCTTGGGTTAAAGTAGTATTCATAGTGTAAGTGTGGTGCTTAGACTCGATTACTCGTGGATGTACCCTACTTTCTGGATCAGTGGTAGCTTGTGAGGGTGACTCTTATAGCCTCGTTGAATCCTTTATAGTCCACCTCCCGTTAGTAGGCCTTGCAAGACATCATTGCTATAGGAAACATAATCTGCCTATGTTTTTTAGTAATATCCCTAGAACTGAACAATAGAAGACAAAGCTTACTGAAGTTAGAACTAAAAGACCTTAGCAATCTCCTCTATGCTCCTATTATTTAGCCTTGATTGTGAAGTTGGGTTAAGTTAGATTTAGTTATTCTCACACATGTTTCCTCAAGTTTGATATAAAACTAGGTTACTTCCGGTGAAGTGCTACAATGGTATAATATCCTTGCGCTTGTGGATTATTCTGTGTGCATTAATATATACCAGTAGTGGTCCTTCTCAAAGGGCAGATGAGCCAGTGATCATCTACTTTTTGTGAGGCCATCAACCAACAAGGCCAAAAAATCAACATGATGTGCAATGTGTTCATCGATTGCTTTAATCAATTGTATAGTGCCATAGGGGTTAAGGCCCCTGACTTTCAAACACTTTAGTTAGAATGTGGTAGTCAGGTCAACCCCGTTGCTGGTTATCTGACTAGTCCTGATAATACAACTGTCCACATAGAGTTACCCATTACGACGCTACATAAGTAGAGTTCAGCTTTAGGTCCTAATTAGGATGGTGATCCACCTTCTTCACCCCCTAAGGTCGAGGTGCAAACCACCACGGAGGCACATACAGAGCCTCTCAAGGCTTCTCCAATGCCTAAGAACCTGAGCTAGCTTTAGGTCCTGATGAGGTAGGTGATCCACCTTCTTTGCCCCCTCAGGTCGAGGTGCAAGCCACCATGGGGACACATACAGAGCCTCTCGAGGCTTCTCTAAGGACCGAGATGCCTGAACCTACTAATGCTAGTATTACAATAGTTGAACATAAGCAGAGTTCAGCTTTAGCTCATGAGGCAGTTGATCGACCTTCTCCGCCCAATCAGGTCGAGGGGCCAGATACTACATGCGACACCATAGGGGCACATATAGAGCCTCCTAGGGCTTCCCCAACAATCGTAGAGCCTAATGCGGCCACTAAGCCTACTAATCCTACCATTAATAGAGCTAAGTCGACCCTAGGGTCTGATACTACTACTTTAGCTCAGCAGACTAGAGAGTCCACCAATCATTTAGGTAACCATGTCACTGAAAGGTCCTAATATGGCTAGAGGGGGGTGAATAGCCTATTTAAAAATCTACAAATCAACTAGAGTAATTTGATTAGTATGACAAATAGCGAAATCCAAGCTTGCTCTAGCTCTACAAGGGGTGCAAGCCACCTATCCAACAATTCTAGTTGCAATGATTAATAGGCACACAACTTGCAATGTTACTACTCACTAAGAGCTCTCAATCTTGCTACTCTAAAGAGCTCCACTATATGAACTTAAAATAACAAAGCAAGCTCTCAATTCTAATTACACTAAAGAGCTTGCCACAACTAGTTTGCAAGAATATAAATGAGTGAGTAGGGTGATTATACCGCCGTGTAGAGGAGTGAACCAATCACAAGATGAATACTAAATCAATCACCGGGCGAATACCAAAGGGCAAGAGACAACCAATTTTTCTCCCGAGGTTCACGTGCTTGCCGGCACGCTAGTCCCCATTGTGTCGATCAACACTTGGTGGTTCAGTGGCTAAGAGGTGTTGCACGAACCTCGTCCACACAATTGGACACCGCAAGAACCTACCCACAAGTGAGGTAACTCAATGACACGAGCCATCCACTAGAGTTACCTTTTGGCTCTTCGCTGGGGAAGGCACAAGACCCCTCACAATCATCACGATCGGAGCCAAAGACAATCACCAACCTCCACTCAATGATCCTCGCTGCTCCAAGCCATCTAGGTGGCGGCAACCACCAAGAGTAACAAGTGAATCCCACAGCGAAACACGAATGCCAAGTGCCACTAGATGCAATCACTCAAGCAATGCACTTGGATTCTCTCCCAATCTCGCAATGATGATGAATCAATGATGGAGATGAGTGGGAGGGTTTTGGCTAAGCTCACAAGGTTGCTATGTCAATGCAAATGGCCAAGAGAGTGAGCTTGAGCCGGCCATGGGGCTTAAATAGAAGCCCCCATGAAATAGAGCCGTTGTACCCCTTCACTGGGCACAACACGGGGTGACCGAACGCTCTGGTTATATTGACCGAACGCTGGACCTCAGTGTCCGGTCACATGATGCATGCCATGTGTCCCTCTCTTCAATTACTGAATGCCCGATCTCAACGGTCATATGATGACCGGACGCTGCAGCTCAAAGTGACCGGATGCTGAACCCCAGCGTCCGGTCGTTTCCAGTAAGGTTCCAAATGCAAAAATTCATGCTCGACCGGACTCACTCGGCGTTCGGTCACTCAACGTTTCCTCTGTGCGCCTCACGTCAGCGTACGTCAGCACTGATCGGACGCACCCTGCCAGCGTCCGATCGAAGACCGAAATCGCGCACTCACTGCTGCCACTGACCAAACTCTGAACCCAGCGTCCGATCACTACACTACCAGCGTCCGGTCACTCTGTAAACCCCTGTCTTTTCTGTCTAGGGCACCGGTGGCACCGTCGGACACTCCGCCGGTGAAGTTTCTAACCCTTGCTCAAATGTGCTAACCACCAAGTGTATCATCTTGTGCACATGTGTTAACATATTTTTACAAATACTTTCAGGGGTGTTAGTACTCCACTAGATCCTAAATGCATATGCAATGTGTTAGAGCATCTAGTGGCATTTTGATAACCGCATTTCAATACGAGTTTCACCCCTCTTAATAGTACGACTATTTAACCTAAATGTGATCACACTCGCTAAGTGTCTTGATCACGGAAACAAAATGGCTCCTACTATTTATACCTTTGCCTTGAGCCTTTTGTTTTTCTCTTTCTTCTTTTCCAAGTTCAAGCATTTGATCATCACCATGCCATCACCATCGTCATGATCTTCGCCATTGCCTCATCACTTGGAGTAGTGCTACCTATCTCATAATTACTTTGATAAACTAGGTTAGCACTTAGGGTTTCATTAATTTACCAAAACCAAACTAGAGCTTTCAGTCACTGAGCATGATGATACATTAGATTCGGACAATGAGATTTTAGTGAACTCACGAGGCGAGATGCACTCACCGGTCGAGTTGGACCTCAACAGCACCGTCATGACTTCAATGCCTGCTTCACCATCGTCACCACATCTTTCGGATGCGTGGTCACCTTGATTCCCTACCGAGGAAGGGACGTACAACAGATTGGTGATAGTTCGACAGTCGAAGGGAGGGATGCGGTAGAAGGTGAGGGAACGGAGGCATCGAAATTTTGATTTAGGACAATTCTTGATGTAATAATTGAAGTCTTGCTTATGACACTGTCGACGCCAAAAAGTGACAGGGTGCCAGGACACACAGCAAGCCGAGAGAAACCGCGTGGAGCAGATCCTGAGCTCTCTCCAGGATTAGGACATAGGACCGGTTGATTCAAACCTGTGGCATGCTAGTCAATTTGACCCTGCAAGTGACAAGGAGAGAAAGATAATCAGTAATTTAAGGTGGAAAGTGTCGGTGTTGTTTTAGATAGTTCCAAATGTATGGCTAGATAGCCGATTCAATAAGGCTATCGACTAAATATTTGATATCTAGCATGTCCATGATATAAGATATTGAAAAAAATAGATACTATTGGCAATTATCAAATATTAAATGATGTAAATTCAATGCCAATGATCATAAAACATGCAAGAACATGGTAGTCAATTGATATAAATGAAGAACATCTGCATTGATTTATCTTTGTACCGGCTTAGAGATCAAGACAAGAACAAGTACAATAAATAAAAGCCAATAAAATAGCAATGCACAGGCTATCGGCAGAATAGCCGACTCCAAGGTAAACAGAATGCATAGCACATGGTCAATCACTTGTCTTGATATAAATGAATATACGAGCTCATCAGATCTAATCTATCACCACAATAGAGGGGGCCGAACGGATCGGAGACAGCCATGATACTAGTAACAAATTAAACTCTCAAAACATATAAATCTATCCATATTGAGACAAGATCATAAACATGTGCTACGAGCGTGAAAGCATGAACAACCGGCCATGGGAAGCCGATCTAGGTAAATTTGTCATATAGAGCATGAACACTCAACCATCAAAGCATAAAGAAATCTACAAACTAACCAAACCCAATTTACGGCACTATCAACAGATCAATCGGCTGATGCAGCATTGATAGTAGAACGGTAAACTACAAGTCTAGCGATCTATAAATCTACTTGTGCCATGACAGAATCGTGGACGCATGCCATACACGTGAAAGCTCAAGCTATCAGCTAAAATAGCCGATAGATACATAGCTGGTGGGTGACGCCATATCCCCCTTAACGAGTAGATCCATTATCCACCGAAACCCGATCTAGTGCGCTACCAACAGGTTGATAACGAAGATAGCAAACCGGAGATCGATGACTAGTGAACCTATTCCTTAATGGGAACAGGACTCCAAACACTCGTTATGATCGATCTAGATAGAGGTAAAATGGTTAAGTAGAGCAGGATCTAACATCAAAAGATAGATTTTAGCGTTAAAACAGATATCAGACGATAGATCGAAAGGTAAGGACCAAGAAACCTTATAACACAATATTATGCCAAACAGTGAACCATCTAACACAATATTGATAACTAACCTATATCACGGCTCGTAAGAGATCAATCAGCTGATGCAGCCTTACGAACAACGATATAGATCGAAACCTTATACTATGACTTGCAGAGATCAATCAGCTGATGTAGCCTTACAAGTAATAATATAAGGGGTGATAGATACTCACAAACAAGCCGGAGGTCAATCAGCTAATGCAGCCCTGCTTGCCCGAAGAACTCACCGAAATCTACTCTATTCCTACTCCTAAGGGTGGCGCAAGGCCAGTAAAAAGTAAAGGTACTATTTTGAATGATGTGATGATAGATCCATTACAATAGCCAGGGGTTTATATTTATATCCTGGGCTGATACAAAAGTCCTAATTGGAGACGATACAAATTTTCCTAAAAATAAAAGAAAAGCATATTAATCATGCTTGGCCAATCATATTTGGCTATGTAAGTGAATATTCTAAACAGCCGAGCACATAGATCTAGCAATCTTATCATGCACGTCTCCCCTCTTCTTCAACCGTGAAGCTGGTCTTTGATTCCGTTACGGCAAAGCAGCTGGCCTCCCATCTTTATATACACACGCGTAGGCACACGCGTCTCAATTAATCAAGCAGGCCTGCCTTCTTTCCCTTAAACACATAAACTCCGATCTACTTGTATCTTTATCTTTCTATATCTTTTCTTCACGCACGTACACCATCAAAAGACAATTAACGTGTACACATGGAGTCCGTCTAGCTTCCCTTAATTTTCTCCATGCACGTGCAAACCAACTCACGATGCCGCTCCTTATCTTCACGTCGAGATACCTTAGGCGTGAGGCTTCTTCAGGATTAAATAATATTTTCTGGTCGACTCGCAAATATCCCAGAGATTTTCTTATTTTTGACACTATCGGCCAATTCCTTCCTTTACAGGAGAAGTGTACCAAATTTTGATTTAAACACGTACCCCTAGTTCGGAGTATGAATTTTCATGCTTCGAACTATTTCAATCTGATGATCTTCTTTTCCTGAGCGAACGAATCCGGCGTGCAAAACACAATTGATCTGACATGAATCTTCCAGGCCTCTGACAATGGTGTATAAAATCCTTCTCGGCCTCCAGAACATGCAGACAAAATCCAATAACCCCTGACTGTCAAACTGAATGAACATACGCAGTTAGACAATTTCACATCACTACAAAAAGGGCTCCATCAATTCACCGGCTTCATGCCTTGGTTCTCTGCCACTGCTCTGAGCCGATGAGTATTTTATAGAGAATCCCTTGACACCTTGATCTTCTTTCAGCATTGTAAAGTAGCACTTGTAGACGAGCATCAACAAAAGCACGTGGTTAGGGTACACATCGGCAGTGAACATCAGCCAAGCATCCGCCATAATTGCGATTAGCCTTTGGGCCAGATGCAATTATAATTGGTTACATGGAGCCATGGAGGTAGAAACCTTGGACATGTGAACTCGCTGGCAGCAATATTACTTTATTTCAATCTTCACTTACACATGTGAACTTTGAAGTGTCTATCACACTATATTGGGTAGTTGAGCAATGGAACCCGATTAGAATCCAGCCATCCTCACTTCTCCTACTAAAAAAACTTGGGTTTTTGAAAAATCTTCAAATTAAAACATAGCTTTGTTCCTCAAATGATTCTTTTAGATCGCTCAATGTGTATACTTCCTCATCAAATCATTGTTTTGCCTCTTTTTATCCTACTTCTAAAAAGTTTATGTGGAGTTCAGGTAGGGATAAAAAATGGTACTTTACCTTGCATATATTGTAATGTCAAATCCCGGATGCAAGGAGAGAAGTGTCATACTCTTAGATCAAGATGTGCAGGTGTGTGGAACATTTGGTGGCCAACCCAATTCTACTATGCTCTTTGAAATATATTTCTCTCTTGTGAAATATTTTTGCGAGAACATGGGCTATCTTTATTCTCATTTTTTTCTCTTTTTTTTTACTTTGGACCTCCTTTTGTCCCCTGTTTTTTATACTTTAGCATAACCCATGTCTCTTTTTGCGATAAACTTTTAAGAGAAATATTATCAAGAATTTGGAGCATTTATTTTGACAAATCCTAACAAATATTTTTTTTGCCTTCTCCTATTGCAGGAGCCGAACATTTTGAGGTGGATAAAAAACATGTTTTTACATACTTCCAGTGTAGAAGTAGCACATATATGTGCCGTGTACGTGACCATGATCTTGGGAATATGATAAATCTCTCCACAAGGGTCAACAAGACTTGACAAAACTCAACACAGAGCAAGCAACTTATGTGGAAGGTTTTAATGAGACTAATATATGGTCTTGGTAGGAAATTCAATATCATTTGAGGAAACAAGCTATTGATTTTGAATTTTTTGTAAGAAAATTTAAGTACTTTGCAAAAAGAAGCAAGGTTCCTTTCATCATACCATATCTCATTCATCAACTACATAGATATCATGCTTTCTCTATGATAGATTATTCATAAGTGATAGAAAAAAAAAAGAATAAAGAATATGTGAGCTAAGCATAGAAGAACATGTACCTCATATGTGCATGTACGTTCTTCTCCTCTGATCCTGGTCATCCCGGCGTACTCTGCAACCTTCCCGGCGAACTCTGGATGAATCCTCGCATACGGTGCCAAATCATAAAGTAGAATTAGACCACTATTGGCCGAACAAACAAGTTCAAATCAGCCTTGAAATATTTAATTATTATAAAATATTTAGCCGATGCAACTCTAAATTGGGCTGTGGCGGTCTTGTTTAGTTCTGATTTTCCCAGTGGACAAGAACGATGAAGGCAATCGACTCCCATGACAGTTGCGAAGGGCCTTCAGGCTAGATGCAGTATCAATAAGAAGATTGAACTGCAACAATATTGATACGTATTGGGGGTCCATAGATGATTGGCTGATGGCTGTTGCTGATGGTTGAAAGGGCGACGTCGGCTGATTCTGTATCTCTAGTGTTAAATCCGATACAGTCATACGAACAGCTAGCTGATAATTCTGTATATATATTCCATCAGCTGTTTCTTTTCAGTTCTTCTTGTAGCCGTTCTTCATGACTGAGCCTCGTGGCAGTGCCGTCACACCCCAAAACCCCAGACTTCTTTCACATCGATCGTTTGCCTTCCATCGGCTATGCCCCATAAAAAAATGAGAGCCGATGAAGAAACTCAACGTTTGTTGCACGCTGAGTTCACCATCTCCACGAGAAAATATAGTTGATGCAGAGGAGGATGCTCTCAGTCCTGTTCGCCAGCGTCATATATTTTTGTAGTCGTCGACCTTGCTCTATGGCACCTTGCCGTGGCTGCCGCTCTAGCCTTGCGTCTCCACACGTACATGGCAGTCTCTACCTGACCGACCATCGCTAGGGAGTCGTGTTCCGACAAGATGTCAAGCTTGCCGAGCAAGAATTCCAGTGAAACATTGTCGGCGGTCAGGCCGGCAGTAGCGTACCCTGAACTGCCGCCGCACCGTCTGGATCCGAGCTCGCAGAATCTGCCCATGATGCTGTCGATTTTCTTCAAGCCGATATCCTCTTAGGAAAATCTGATTCATTCAAATGTATCAGCTAACACACTTTTACCTTGCTTTTCATGACTATTAATGGTGGCCGATACTTTGATTAAAATATTTAGCCGATAACTTGTTGCAGCAGTCTTGTACCAAGATAAAGTTTCAACCTTCCCAGCAGAAAACAACTCTATTAATATTTTCATTGGCTGTGCGGATCGTCCAGGAGGAGCTGATGGATGGAGACCTTCCAATATACTAATCAAAATAAAAATGCTGAGAAAACCTTCATGGGAATTAATGAGCCGATCGCCTCGCCTATGGCTTCATCGGCTATTGACTCCTCCGGTTGTCTTGCATCGATATTATCTGACCACGTGTCAGAGCTATATCGTCAATCTGTAGCACAGGCTTCTGCGTTGCTTGCTACTTGGTGGACACAAATATCACATCGGCCTTATAGCTAAGGACTCAAATCTCTTAGCATACCTTTTCTTTATTGATTGCAATGAAGGTCGCATTGGTTTCATATAGCCGATTATAGGTGCTCGGCTCCATATAGCCGATTGCGAGTTAGTGTCTCAGAACTCTCATCGGCACAGGTGCATAGTCGATCCCAGAAATTCTATTCTGCATTTTGCTGGCAGCACAAAATCAGGCAAGGAGGTTCCACCGCACCGCTCTCCGGCTCTTGATGGTCAAGATCAGGTGATCGGACGTTTGATGGCGATGATAACAATGAGAGGCTAGGCGGCTGTAGCTTGCCCACTTCCCTTGCCGTCCTGCCACCTGCCTGTCGCAGAGTCAAGTTCGTCGACTGCTGCTTGATCGGCTTGAGGTAGATGGACGTACAAGTACAGCTTCCAGCCTTGTTTGCTTGCATTTACCCCGCATTGGTTTAATCTAACAATGAATCGTATATTGCCAGATCTGATTTCTTGAAACGGAACGGCTACATTCTGACGAATTAATCTATAAGAACAACATTTTAGCCGTTCTGTCATGTACGGGCGCACCTATAGGCGCCGTCGTGACGCCAGGAGGGCTACGGAGCGCGCGGCCAAGGCAGGTGCCATCGTCAGTGGCTAAGTTTAGAAAGATAGGACCTAGTTTCCTTTTGCATGCCTTAATTATAGAAGAGTTTGGTGGGGCCATTGGCCATATATGCCGTGTAACAGATTTGGAGAGAAGGAAGGAAGATCAATTATCCTAAAGTTGCTCCTCTCTCCCAAACTCTCTCAAGCCACCGGTGAGATCTTCTCACGATGAAGGCCTGGAGCGCGACTACGAGTTACGTAGCCGCGGTCCAGCGACGTTGGGCGTTGAGGCGCTTGACAACCTGGTATCGGCGTCGCGTAGATCCTCTCCCACCCGCTCCAGCCCTCCACCACCCCCTTCCACGTCCACTCCTTCCACCGGCCACTCCACCACCATGGCTGAACCCACCATCAAGGACCTCATGGAGATGATGAAGTCGTTCCAGACTGAGTTGTCTTCCGTGAAGGACGACATGGCCACCATGAAGGACAAGTCATCATCGTCGTCGGACAACGGCGGCGGCGGGCACGAGGAGCCTCCTCGTGATCTGGATCGGCCCCCACGATTCCAGAAGCTCGACTTCCCCCGCTTCGATGGCAAGACCGATCCGATGCTCTTCATCAACAAATGCGAATCCTATTTTCGCCAACAGCGCACCATGCCGGAGGAGCGCGTGTGGATGGCCTCCTACAATCTGGAGGACGTCGCGCAGCTGTGGTACATCCAGTTGCGTTGGGCGTTGAGGCGCTTGACATGTTCCATAATGACCAATTAGGGAGCCATTAAAATAAACTCTCAGAGCCGATTGCTTGAATCGGCTATTGACGTTCATCGTTGATCCTAATGACGCCTCTTTACCAGACCTTGCCGGAGAAACATTCACGGTCTTTGAATTCCCAGTATGCTGGATCGACTGTTGCCACGCTCATGGATGTGTCAGCCGGAACCACTTTGATGTTATCTCCTTGCCATTGAAAAGATATTGGTGCATTGTTGATGGAATACAACAATTGGTGTGAATCCAGTCACGACCCAAGAGCAGACTATACGTTCTTTTACCATCAATGACGAAGAAAGTAGTGGGTAGGGTCTTACTCCTAATCATCAATTTGACGTTGACTGCCCCCTAGGTCTTGGACGCATTGCCCCTGAAGTCTTTCAACATCATATCAGTTTCAAGCAGATCTTCTGGGCCCTTCCCAAGCTTGAGGAAGGTAGTGTATGGCGTAAGATTGACTACAACACCTCCATCGACTAACATCTTAGTTATCTATTTTCCATCGACAAATCCTTTTATGTATAAACCTTTAAGTGCCGATGCTGAGATGGTCTATCAAATGTAGCTTGTTGTGACCGGAGATTTAATTGAGCCACTGCTTCTTCTATATCCTCTTCATCATATTCTTCATCAATAAATCTTGAAGGAGCCATGAACTCTGCAGGCAGAATAAACACCATACTAATATCAGTCGATAGCTTACCCTTCTCGACTGTTTGCTTGACGTGCCATGTCTTGGGTTTGACAGATTTCTGAGCTTCTAGCTCTCTATTCCTCAGGCGCTGAACTCTTCTTTTTTGGCTCCTTGTCAGACCTCCTGGGCACCACTGGCCTTCTTGCCAAATATGCTCTGTTTCTTCATCATGATCGGACCAATTTTGACCATGCACACGCTTTCCTAACCGATCATGAACTCCTTTATTTTTTATGCGCTGATCCATGTCGTTAGGTTGATAATTCAAACGCTCATTGATGGACCGACGGTTGGTTTGAGATCGCCTGAACTCTACATATTGATTACTACACTCCGGGCAGTTACGTCTTGTAGGCAATTTCAAACCTTTATTCCAGCAGTGTTTGAAGAAAGGATAACTCCAGTGTATCTCAGCTTGCTCTTTTTCATACCTTTCTTCTTTGCACCGATGTTCATATTCTTCTTCTTCAAGCTAGCATTTGTAGTCCTTCTCCTTTTGTCGTTGCCACTTGTTTAACAAGACCCTAGATGTCACTCGAGGATGCATAGCACCAGCTCTAGAGGTTTCTCCTTGTTCATATCGCCTCATTTGTTGATTATGTTGTTGTTTGTATTCATTAACCGATATCTAGACTTTGGGGTCGATTGACCTGTCTTCCTTGGCCTTAATCGATGTCAGCACTTTAGTCTTTCCTTTAGTCAACTGAAATTCCACCATATTCACCCCTGGAAAGGGATGTCCATCTATACCCATCGCTGGCTTCTTGGTTGATTCAAACTTAATCTTTCCCTGCTCAATGGCTCTCTAGATGTGCTGCCTGAAGACTCTGCATTCATTGATACTGTGAGAAGTAGAATTATGGAATTTGCAGTACCTCTTTCCTTTGAGTTCTCCAGCCGAAGGAATCACATGGTTTGGAGGTAACTTCAACTGCTTCTTCTCAAGCAGCAAATCAAAGATCCCATCGGCCTTCTTGATGTCAAAGTCATAGGCGCTCTCTATCTCCTTTATCCAAGGACAAGATATAGGGGCCTTGCCCCATGTCCATTCAGCAGCCGCAACTTGATGGTTCATTTGTTGGTTTGCTAAAGTCTTTATCATGGCCTTTCTTTTTCTTTTCAGCAAGTTCCTTTTCATATTGCACAATTTCAGCAGGAGTTAAAGGAAGTAAAGCAATGGTCTTTCCCTTAAATATAAAAGTATATCTATTTTGCCTACCATGATGTAGAGCATTATTATCATATGGCCAAGGGCGGCCTAACAAAAATGAACAAGCTTGCATAGGCACGACATCAAAATCAACATAATCATGGTATGACCCAATAGAAAAATGCACATGAGCAGATTGTGTTACCTTTGCCTTACCACTATTGTTGAACCACTGAACATGGTATGAATGTGGAAGAGCACGTGTAGATAAACCAAGAGTCTTGACAAGCTCAGAACTTACCAAGTTATTGCTGCTCCCTCCATCAATTATAGCACGAACACGAAAATTATTGATAATGAGGAACATTTAAAACAAATTATGACGTTGTAGCTTGTCTACTGGCTCAACTTGTGTACTCAAAACACTCTGAACAAGGATTGATTTGTAGTCTGCAGTGCATGCCACACTATCAATTACCTCATCAGGATCTTCAGCACTATCCGCAAATTTATCTGCATAAAGATCAGTTGCAAGTGCAAATTCATTCTCTTCATCACTAGCACTAGTATACCCACCATCATCAGTAGCAATATATGCACGTTTGCTAGGGCATTCTTTAGCAATATGTCCCATGCCCTTGCAGCGGTGGCACACAACTTTAGCAGAGCTGCTAGAGGAAGGTGTAGCAGATCCACTGGAAGAAGGTGTGATAGGAGAACTCTTCTTTACAGGCGCTGGTGGTGTCTGTACAATAGAAAATTTACTCACCTCGGTTGGACGTGAAGGAATGGATGGAGTCGCGGATGGAGTCGTGGATCGCCTAGGTTCTCGTCCCTGTACTTCCCTTTTAGCTTTAATACCATAATCATATAATTGAGAAAATCTAGTCCATTCTTTATAGTTAAGAACATCCTATATTTCACGACGCAAACCTCCAAAAAATCTAGAACACTTATCCATTTCATCCTCTTGTATGTTACTACGTGCTAGACCAATTAAAAGCTCCTGATAATATTCCTCAACAGTTTTACTACCTTGATTTAAACGTTGCAGTTTTAATCGCAGATCACGCTGATAGTATGGAGGAACAAATCTCGATTTCATTTATCGTTTAAGTATAGTCCAGGTTTGAGGTATTTGAGCATTAGCATTAGCATTAGCATTAACATTAGCATTATTGCAAATATCATTCCACCAGAAAAGAGCAAAACTAGTAAACTCACTAGTAGCAAGTCTAACTCTATATTCTTCAGGTACTTGATGGGAGCTAAATTTTTTATCTACAGCCATCTCTCAATCTAAATATGCTTTAGGATTAGCAGAACTAGAAAAAGAAGGTATCTTAAACTTAGTTTTAGAGAAAGGATCATTATTACCTTGGTTGTTACCTCCCATATCGCATCGGTTAAAGTTCAACCGATTACGGCTACGTGCATCCTCAGCACGTCGTTGAGCTTCGGCTTCAGCCTCCGCGTCGCCATCGTCCTCAAAGAGATCATCTTCTTCTTCAGGACGTGGTTCAGGATGTCGTTGTTCAACATCTTCAATCCTCTTGGCCAAATTGGTGATTTATTAAAGGATCTCATTGAACTTGTCATCAAGAATAGCACAAAGCTCATTCTTAGAAACGTAGTCATTGAAATCTGTAGGTGCGTCCTCGTTTCCTTGGCCGCTGCCTCTGGCTTTTCCTGACATGGTTGTGGACAAGGAAAAATAGGGCACTCAACTCTCAAGTGTCTTACCACGGTCTTACAAGTGTTCTTACCAAAGTAATAGGCGGTGCAATCGTCGGTGACTATAATACCGTTGTAGCTTGAGTGTAACAGTTGTAAGGTGAACATGTACTTGGTTAGAAGAAAGTGGAGCTTGGACAGACACAATATAGTAGCAAGGAATAGCAAAATTCGCAACTGAATGACAAAGCTAAATAAGTATCCCAAGTACTTGTCTTAGTTGCTGGCCTACTCACGTTCTAAGTACTAGATGTATCAAGTGATGTGAACAGCAAGAATATAATTAGGAACAAGGTAGAAATCAGCACACGCAAACACAGCTCAAATGGCGCTCTCTATGTGCTCCTCTAGATATTGTTCCTCTTTTGCCCCTCTTTTTTCTATTTTTTGGGTTGTCGTTGTTTTTTGAGAAATTTCAACCTTTTCTTTTTATTTTTTTTATTTTTTTTCACTTAGGAGCACAAAAGAAGTAACCACAGAAAATATGAGCTTAAACAAGTGAAAGACATGGCCTATGGAATTTCCAGAAGACGTGCTCGAAATCGACAAAAACCTTGTGACCACGAAAAGAGGATCTTGTGACCACTTTTTGAACAAAATAAAAATCTCTGACCCTGACAAGGCAGGGATGGATGGATCCGAATTTTTTTCTGATCAATTTTGATATATGGAACGTCGAAATCTGGGTTCGTATGCGAAAACTAGACCTGTTTTACGAACGTACTCCAAATTAGAGGACAAAACGGGAACAACGCGCGCAAAATTGGTCACGGCGGCAATGATTTAATGAAAACAGTAAAGACAAGTGTAGAAAATTAGATGGCGTGGACTAGGGTTTGATGGATACAAAGGAAACTCAATAAGACTTAAAGATGTTCACAGATTATGATGAAAAACAAAGGGGAAAACACAAACAGGACTCAAAAACGATCTAAAACCAGCAACAAGAACTTGACTTAGGGCACAAACTCAACTGTGCAAAATAGAGACGAAATTGCACGACACAATGAGGCTATAGGATAGGGAATATGTGATGATGTATATTTTTTTGGCTTTTTGTGGACTATAGGTAATACAAAAATAGTAACAATCTAAAGGGGAGAACAAAGTTATACCTAACAGACAACAAGGTCTCTGATACCACTTGATGTAGACTAGGCCTGATCTTCCGAAAGGTATGATAGAGTCAATTGATGGAGACTCGACGTTCACAATCTAGGCTTCGAACCAAGACTAATTTGGACCCCGCAACCATTACACCAATGCTCCATTGGTTATCAACCATGCGAACACGATTGACCTCGCCGAAAAGGCTTTCCTACAAGCGAATCGAGAACAGAAGCAAGAACGGGATGAACGCAATCTAAAATTGCAAATAAATATGAGGCTTTTGATAACGAGAAGGAGTTCAAGTCTTTATTCAAAAGGACTAATCGCCACAGGCGAACAAGATCAAGAACTGGGGCCCTGGTTCACAGCAAGCAGCCTTGGCGGCACAGTTGCAGCAAAACGATGTCTGTTTCAGAAGGAAATCAAGAACTAAACAAAACACAAACCTTAAGGAGAGCGACAGCTGGTATTTATAGACTCTTGGGTGTCACCCCCTGGACGCGCCCCCTAATGGGCCCAAACAAGATACACGGTCCAATGGACCAAAAGACAGTGTCGCAACACCCTGACAGATTCTGGACCGCTGACTTGTTTCGACGATTCTTGTTGATTCTGAAGGGCTTTTGACGTCAGACCAATTAGGTTGGCTTCCTTATCCAATTAGCTTTCCATATGTGGATCATCGAAAATGGAGTCCGGATGCATCCTGGGTGACCAGTTTAAGGCAAATTGGTCCTAGAGCCCGAGCCAGACTCAAACTTGAGTTGGACTAGACTTCCACTATGAAAAAGATGAATTGGACGCCCATGCTGGACCTCCTCCTCTCCTTGGCTTGTATGCAATGAAGTAGTGATGTCCTCATCACTATGTGCCTCCTCAACAGATGCTTCTTGTTGACGGTGGTTATCATCCATCATGAACTATCAATGTAACTTGAATAAATGCATGAAAATGATCACCAACATAGACTTAGGGGTTTAAACTGATAATTTCCATAAGTTTTGGTGAATCTTTGTTTTCAGTAGGGTGTATCTAGAAAACCATCAAGGAGGATCAATTCGTCCAATTAAATTGCGCTTATCCATGGCATAAACAACTCTAGAAAAATCAAGAGGACACCAGAAGACACTCCACCAAAGCGAGGCCCGAGAGGATGCCAGGTGGGGGTCCCACCTACAGGCCGACCTATCCCCTAGTCCCACATGTTGGCCTCCGCTTCGACGTCGGTTCCTCCACCGCCTTCTAGATTGCATCTATGTCATTTATTCAAGTCAGTTTGATCCAAGGGCTCAGGATTGACCTTCCAGCATATATATACTATCCCCTATCCCCCTTCCTGAGGCATCATTCAATCATTATGTCATAAGTCAAGATCAGATAAAAAATTAGGGTTTCTAGAGAGGAGAATAGAGCTCCAATTCTTCAAGTTCTAGTATAGGCTATCTAGCAGATTTAAGTAGAGTTGGGCATTTGCTCAGGATTCCGGATTCGCTGTTTGGAAGCTGGTAAAGCCATTGTATCTCTCTTTATTTTATGACTTTATGCTACTTCAATATTATATTGCTATTTATTATGTTCCTAGTTTGCTCTAGTTGTATGTTTGATATAGTCATGATTGATAATTAATTTATGCATACTTTCACAAAGCGCTTAGCTCAATACTCGAGTGGGTTAAGTGGTCGACATTATATAAGCGTGGTGCTTAAATATTGTTTACCTGTGGATGCACTCTACACTTCGGGCCATGTGGTAGATCATGAGTGTGACACTCTCGTTGAGTCCTTTGTAGTCCACTCCCCATTTGTAGAACAAGTAGAACCTGGTTGCGAAGGGAGTCAAGCTCTATTCTTGATCTTCCTTAGTAATGTTCCTTATGCTTAGATATAGAGTTAATTATGCTATAGATGAGAGTGTATATACTTGGGTGTACAAAAGACTTAGTAAATAAGAAATGACTTAGGAATTGAAGTGGACTGTGATGCCTAAGAGGGGGGTGAATTAGGCAACTTAAAAATCTAACTCCTAAACTATAGCCTCTTTTTCTAACCTAGCAAAACCTATGCAAAAGATAAACTATCTAAATGTACCAAGCTCTTGGTCGAGTAACTCCGCAGATAGCCTCGGGCCTTCCCCACGCGCAAGTGGGTCTCCAACGTGCCTTCCAACAAGCCTCTCCCGGATGCTCCCCGCCGTCTTCACTATCAAGCTTCCGGCCGAAATATCGTGGGCCTTGTTCCCTCCGGTACGCGGTGGCGGCCACACCATAAACTCGGTTGGTGTGATCTCGTAAGACTACAAGCCCCTCTGATGTACAAAAATAGTGTGTGCAAGCACTGAGTGGTAAGAGGTATGCAAACCTCACTAAACAAAGGGCCTAAGCCTAGAGCAAGCGCATAAGCGGTAGTCTAATCAACCTAAGCGCTTCGCAAAGCACCTACGCTAATCACCTAATAAAACACTAAGCACTATGCAAGTGCAGATCACTAAAATAGTGTATCAACACCCTTGGTATGTTTCCTCAGCTCCACACTACTCAAATGGCTGGTTGGGGGTCTATTTACAAGCCCCACTAAGAAAGTAGCCGTTGGGGATGAAATCCCGCTTTTCTGCTACTGACCGGACGCTGAAGTCGTCCTGATTGGACGTGTTCGGTCGTCTCAACTGTTGGAGCCACGAATCAGCTGATCAGACACTGCCAGCATCCGATCAGTTGCCACCGGACGCGTTCGGTCGCAATTTCGCCGCTCTGGAACCTCTTTGTACTCGATCGGACGCTGTTGTCCTGTGTCCGATCGGTTTGCCACTAGCGTCCGGTCACTTGTTGAATGTGTTGTTGGGCTGATGAACAGTGCCATTGGTGTGTCTAGTTGATCCACTTGTTCAGCGTCTAGTCACTGCTGCTAACGCCTGCTGTTGCCGAGCCACCGATCAGAGCGTCCGGTCACTTTCCTCCAATGTCCGGTCCAGCGTTCGGTCACCTCTATGAACTCGTTTCTTCGCAATCTTGCGTGCGGCTTGGTTCCTATCTTCGTGCTTGGACTTTGCTTGATATCTTGGGTCTTCTCTTGTGCTCCTAAGGTCTTGCTTGTGGTGTTGATCATTGGATCATCACGTCTCCTTCGTCCAAGTCATGTCTTGCACCCTATTGAACTACAAAACAAACACTTGCAAATTTATTAGTCCAATTTGGTTGTGTTGGTCATCAAATACCAAAATCCAAAGTAAATGGGCCTAGGGTCCATTTTCCTTACAATCTCCCCCTTTTTGGTGATTGATGACAACACGACCAAAGCAAGCAAATAATAGAATTTTGAAATTTAAAAAACTACCTACTTGCTTAGGATGCAATGCAAGGGGCAAGATTATATGAAGCTAAAAATACTACTTGTAAGACTCCATAAAAACTTATCTTGCCCTTGCAAATGTCCCCATGTGGTATTATGGATTTAAGCCTTGCTTCCTATAAATTCTCCCCCCATTACATAGGCTAATCCATAATCCACTATCCTCCATTTCTTGTACCATTACTATAAATTAATGCTTGCTTTTGGTCCTCTAAATTCTCCCCCTTTGGAATTAAACACCAAAAAGGAAGACATTAGTAGCACAAGGGAGGGTCAAACTTTGTGATCCTTTGTGTGTAGAGTGAAAATAAATCACAAAATTTGACTCTCACATTATATAGACTAAGCTCCCCCTAAATATATGCATACATATGATAGAAGGCAAAGCATATGCATAATTGGCAAAGTATTGCACAAGGGAATTTAATCTATATAATGCTCGGAGAAAGCATATAAATATCAAATTTGAAATCAACATGATGATATTGGTTTAGAAATACCACATGTAGAAATCAATTTGATTTCTACCACTTGCAATTGGTGGTGGATATTTGAAGTATGATGCTTAACTCCGAGGACTCCATTTTCCTTGCAATGAGACTACTACACATATGATAAGCTTGAAGAGGTGTTAGTCTCAAAGCATCCAACTTGTAGAGTAACCTCCCCCTAAATTTGTGCACACAAGTATGGAATACTTGTAGGAAACATGCACATTGATTTTAGAATTAAAAATACCACTTGAAAGATGACATCACATGAATGTGAGTCATTTTTTAAGGCGATATTCGGGAGAAATTATCTACAATTTGGACTTTGGCATATATTAGATGAACAATTGAAGGACAAGCTATGTGTCGTGCTCCCAAACAATTTTAAACCATGTAGGATTGCTCCAAAGAATAAGAATGAAACCGAGCAAGCCTACCATATAAAATACCTAGTGTATGCATGACAAAAAATATAAGAATGCAAATGCAAACCTAGGCATGAAGAGTAACTAAATGCTAAAAGATACCAATTGTAGGAAAATTTAGATCTAATACCAATTGAAGTAAATTGAATCTAGTTACCTAACATGGGAAGGGGAATTTGGGTCCATAGTATTCACTAACCCACTTGGCAATGATTTTGTCCATCATGATGCACCCTATGAAATGCATCCATACTTTGCCAAGTCTCCAAATTCCCCAAAGTCTATAGGACTTCTCACTTCCCTTTTGGGATCCAAACCTTTTTGGTGCTCTTCATATTGGAGAAGATTTCCTTTGGCACCCAAAAGCGTTTGACCCTATTGTTGGCTTGCTTGTTCACCTTTATGGCCACCACCTTGTCATTTTTCTTCTTCTTCAAGAGATAAGGTGTGGAGGTCTTCTTGTCCACCTTGTTGGTGTAGGTGTTGGAGAGCTTGCTTGTTTTCTTTTTCTCCTTCTTTGCTCCTCCCCCATTCTTCACCTTGCACTCATAGGACTTGTGGCCTTCCTTGTGGCACACGTAGAAAACCACGGTTTTTCCTTCATCAAGCTTCTTCACTCCCTTGACGTTGTTATCTTGATGAAGTTGGGCTTGCTTCGCCTTGTCTTTCACTTGAGTCAAGTCCTTTGTGAGGCGAGCTACTTCTTGCTTGAGTTGCTCATTCTCCTTTGCAACCTCTTGTGTGCATGTATCTACAACAACTTTCTCAACACAAACTTGGTTGCACAAGGATGAGTCTAAACATAAATCATTACAAGAAGTAGAGGCATCCTTTTTAGACATATTAGAACTTTTCTTTTTATAAGCATCTTGTGAGCTAGCTAATTTTTCTTTTAAGTTTTCATTTTTCTTAGCAAGTTGCTCATCATTAATTATGCAGCATTTGTTGTTACACTAGCCTTAAGTTGCTTAATTTTAGTAGATAGTTCAACATTGAGATTAGCAAAATTCTCATATTGTTCAAGCAAAGTTTTATATGCTTCTTGTGAACTATCTAGCTTCTCTTTAATCTTTCCGAGCTTCTATTGTTGACTAGTGCAAACTTTAGCATAGTTAAGATTTTGTTGCACAATTTCTTTATAAGAAGGCATTTCATCATCACTATCACTCTCACTAAAGGATGAGCTTTCGTTACCTCATGCCATAAGGCACACACGGGAAGAGCTTGATGATGAGTGCTTGCGCCCTTGCCTCTTGTGATGGTGTTCTTCTTCACTTGAAGAATCATCTCATGTCCTTATTGATGTGAGGGCTTGTTTCTTGCATGACTTCTTTGTCTTGGGTGTGGGCTTATTTGGACAAGCTTCCACAAAGTACACCAACTCACCGCATCCATAGCATCCTCTCTTTTTTTGCTTATTTCTTTGATTTGTGAAAATGAGATCTTGGATTTGGATGGGCACACCCTTGACATTGAGCTTTTGGATCATCTTCTCCACCTTGTTGATTAGTTTGATTGATTCTTCATCAAGGTCGGAGGTGGAGGAGGAAGATTGATCATCATCACTTGAATCTTCATCTTCATCATCATCCTCATCTTCTTCTTCTTCTTCACTTGAGGAGCTTGAGCTTGAGCTTGTCTCAACTTGCTTGCTCTTCATCTTCTTTTTCTCGCTACATGCGAGAGCTTTGCCTTTGCTTGATGAAGAGGCTTCTTCTTGACCCATCTTGCGTGACATTTCAAATGTCACTATCTTGCCAATAACTATGGCCTGGGTCATGGTGCCCAAGTCCTCCATGTTGTGAAGGATGGTGATGATGCTTGCATATTTCTTTTGTGGTAGCACAGAGATGATCTTTCTCATGATGTTCGTGTCATCTAGCTCGGTTAGTCCTATTGAGTGGAGCTCATTGATAATTAGTTTCAAACGAGAATACATATCATGAACAAGCTCATTATCATTCATTGTAAAGGTATCATAATTTTGCTTAGCTAGACAATGCTTTTGCTTACGGATATTAGATGTGCCGTCATGGAGCACTTAGAGTTTTAACCATATTTAATTTGCCATATTTAACATGAATACTTGGTTAAACACATCTGTGCTAAATGATTCAAACAAGCAATTCTTAGCTCTAGCATTGAAATGTATTTCCTTTTCATCACTCTTTGTGGGTTTATCAGGATTCTTAATGGGTTTCACCCCGTCATGAGTGACTCTCCAAACTCCCAAATCAACTGCCCCAAGGTAGCAAGCCATTCTAGCTCTATAATAAGGGAAGTTAGTGCCGTCAAAGTGATGAGGCCTAGAGGTATCTATCCCAACCACTCTAAATAGCGTCGGCTCAACGGCGGTTAAGCCAAAGGACCAAATTTGAGCCAACCGTCTCTAATACCAATTGAAGTGGACCGCGACGCTTGAGAGGGGGGTGAATTAGGCAACTTAAAAATCTAACTCCTAAACTATGGCCTCTTTTTCTAACCCTAGCAAAACCTATGCAACAGATAAACTATCTAAATATGCCACTACGGTTTTACTAGTGTGTTGCTATCTCTACTGCAAAAGGAGTAATACAATCAATGTAAATGAGGAAGCTAAAGAGCAAGGTGAGATATGCAAACTCCCATCGATGACTTCAGTATTTTTACCGAGGTATAGAGAAGCATGCAAGCTTCCCCCTAGTCCTCGTTGGAGCCCCTCACAAGAAATCCCTTGCAAGGGCCAAGCTCCCGGTCGAGTAACTCCATAGATAGCCTTGGGCCTTCCCCACGTGCAAGTGGGTCTCTGACGTGCCTTCCAACAAGCCTCTCTTGGATGCTCCCCACTGTCTTCACTATCAAGCTTCTGGCTGAAATGCCATGGGCCTTGTTCTCTCTGGTACACGGTGGCGGCCACACCACAAACTCGGTAGGTGAGATCTCAAAAGACTACAAGACCCTCTGATGTATAGCAATGGTGCGCGCAAGCACCGAGTGGTAAGAGGTATGCAAACCTCACTAAACACTAGGCCTAAACCTCGAGCAAGTGCATAAGCGGTGGTCTAATCAACCTAAGCACTTTGCAAAGCACCTACGCTAATCACTTAATAAAACACTAAGCACTATGCAAGTGGAGATCACTAAAATGGTGTATCAACACCCTTGGTATGTTTCCTCAGCTCCACACTACTCAAATGGACGGTTGGGGGTCTATTTATAAGCCCCACTGAGAAAGTAGCCGTTGGGGACGAAATCTTGCTTTTCTGCTACTGACCGGATGCTGAAGTCATCCTGATCGGACGCGTCCGGTCATCCCGACCATTGGAGCCACAAATCAGCTAAGTGGACGCTGCCAGTGTCTGGTCAGTTGCCACCAAACGCGTCCGATCGCAATTTCACCGCTCTAGACCCTCTCTATACTTGACCGGACACTGCTGTCCTACGTTCGGTCGGTTTTCCGCTAGCATCCGGTCACTTGCTGAATGTGTTGTTGGGATGCTGAACAGTGCCATCGGTGCGTCCGGTCGATCCACTTGTTCAGCGTCTGGTCACTGCTGCTGACACCTGTTGTTGCCGAGCCACTGATCGGAGCATCCGGTCACTTTCGTCTAGCGTCCGGTCACCTCTGTGAACTCGTTTCTTTGCGATCTTGCATGCAGCTTGGTTCCTATCTTCGTGCTTGGACTTTAATTGTTATCTTGGGTCTTCTCTTGTGCTCCTAAGGTCTTGCTTGTGGTGTTGATCATTGGATCATCATGTCGCCTTCGTCCAAATCACGTCTTGCACCCTATTGAACTACAAAACAAACACTTGCAAATTTATTAGTCCAATTTGGCTATGTTGGTCATCAAACACCAAAATCCAAAGTAAATGGGCCTAGGGTCCATTTTCCTTACAAGAATCTTTGCTCTTAATTAATCTCCTGCTTAGCCATACTACATTTATGAGTATCTATTTCTATCTCTGGAATACAATCAATGCCTTACACTTATCATATATTTATGTTTTGATTTACCCTTGCTATAGCATGAGAGTTAATGATCTTGTCATAAGTATACATATTTGTCAATATCTCTAGCCACCCCATCACTCCTCCCTATGGACAAAATATAAATAATGATACCTAGTATACTCCCGGGTGAAATCCTATAATGGTATATTATCTGTGCGCTTGCGGATTACTTAGTATTTATATAAATTTACATGTGTTCTCAATAATTACCAAGACGCATTTCTGGCATCATTGCTAGGGATGACAACTTAGAAAAGAGTGATGCTAAGAAATGTCAACAAGCATTTCTTGCGCCGTTGCCAGGGAGGGACATAAGTAATGGAGACAGGGATCCCGATCTTCCGTCAGGTGATGGTAACTATCGTTGTGGCGGAGAATGACACACCGATCCGGCTTCAGATCGAAAAATCGAACCCTACAATCTTAGCACCACAGCTCCTCTAGTTATCAACCAAGTCATGGACCAGGTTGACCTCACCAAGAAGGCTAATCCCTGCCTGCGCAACGAAGAACACAAGTAAGAACAAGAAAGAAAGCAACCAAATTATAGATGAATGATTAATCTCACGAGTTGGGGTCTCACAAACCGAAGAACGGTGAAACTGTTTCTTGACAGAATAATCTAAGCAAAACCCCAAAACCTAATGACGGTGGCGCTATATGATTATAAAGGTCTTAGGGTCATCGCATACCCTGGACGCGGCCCCTAATAGGCCCAAACATGATACATGGTCCAACGGACCAAAAGTAGGTGTCGCAGCACCCTGGCAGATTCTGGACGCTGACTTGTTTCGACTATTCCTATTGATTCCTAAGAGGTTTTGACGTGAAACCACTTGGATTGGCCTCCTTATCAAATTAACTTTCCATCCATATGTGGATCATCGAAAACGGAGTTCGGATGCGTCCTGGGCGTCCGTTTTATTGTAGACTGGTCCTGACGGCCGAGGCAGACTCGAACTCGGATTGGACTGGGCCTCTGGCTTGGCTTGAACGTCCTTGCTGGCCTCCTAAGGTGGTGGCCAAGGAGGAGGATGTCCAAGGCCATCTCTTAGGTGTTCTCCATCTTCTTGGGGCGTGCTCCAACTTGGGCCAGGGTCCCAAGGATGTCTAACAAGCCCATGACGACAGTGTAGCTCCCACCAGAAATAGCAACAGAATATATTGGTGATTTGGAGGCCTTGCCGATGTGATATTGAGATGGGACCAGATCTATTTGAAAGCTTATCAAATAAGCTTTCCATCAAGTGCTCATTGACCTCGATCGCACTCCGGATGGATGAGTTATGGCCTTCCCAATGAGGCACTGTCGGGCTGCCGACGAACCAAAAGTTCAACTTTGATGAACTTCCATTATGAAACACATTTGAACCTACAATCAAATAGTGACATGTACATGTGGAACCAAGTGAATTATAACCAAAGCCACTATGCAAATGTAGGAACGAGTGCACCTTATAATCATTGTTCGTATCCGAAGGTGACATGTCCTCATCATCCTCCCCTTCTTGACAACAAACCGTCCTCGGTTTGGGATTAGCTGAAGGAAACGTTGTTGGTAGTAGCCAACATTTCTCTCCTTCTTGAAATTTAACATGTTTCTTTATAACAAAACTAAGGAAACTTGACATGACAAGATTATAGCAATTGGAATCCTTTGGTTGATCATACTTTTGTGCAATATTAGGAGATTTCAGAGTTGAACAAATATAGACACGATGCACCATATACTCTCCTTTACAATTATATTTTCCAATAAAATGATATGTATAAGTAGACAACCATGGCAATTCAACACATTTAAGTTTCTCTTCTAAACTACTAAGAGCATATAAAGTATCAAACTCAATATAACCCAAAGTATTTGAAGAATACAATAATTTCTTTTCTTTTTTTCAGTAGCAATGGGAAGCAAACGTTTATGTTCAGCATAAGTAATTAGTTCCAAAACATGGAAAACTGAAGCATCATCAACTAATTCATCTTTATCACAAGGAACATCAAGCAAATTATCACGGGACAAAGATAAATCAAGAGAGAGTTCCACTAACAATTGCTCTATGATAGCATGGTTTGTGGAAAAATTTAGTACATTAAGACAATTTTTACCTTCCGTGAGTGTAGCACCATGGGCATTACCTGTGTTCTTAGCAGGAGCAATAGGTGCATTGTGAAGTGATGGTTCTAAATTTGCATATGAGGTTGTGAGCTCCTCATTTTCTTCCATGTCATCCTCTCGCTTATGGATATTATCCTGCAGAAGGTTAGTCATAGCAAGAGGAATAACAACATATTCTTCCTCCAAATGGTGCACCTCATCATATGAAATCAAAACAGGAGGTGGATTAACAAAGGTTTCTCACATAAGAAGTTTCATATCATTCTAAGTTTGAGGTTTATCAGAAGGATATAAAGACTCCCACCAAGATAAAGCAGAATGTCGCAAAACACTAGCTGCATTTTTTACCTTCCTCCTTGGACACATAAAGCGAGTAGCAAATATGTTGTCGATGGCAATTTCCCACTCCATGTACTCATCAGCACCTATACCATCATAAGTCGGTGGATACGAACAACCTGTCATTGTTAGAAGACAGCAAAAGACAATACAAAAATATTATCCCTATCAAATGACTACGTGGTTGCAGTGGTGTCACTTTTGACAGCAAGTGGAAGTGTCTTACCAAGCTCTTACAAAGTTCTTACCAATGCAAGCAGTGGGCGGTACAACCGGCTGCTGGTTCATGATACCTATGAGGTAGTGGTACCGAGATTGCAAGGACCTTTTTCTGTACTGATCTAAAGTATATATGTGGAGCTTGGGAGGCACAAAAAAACAAATATATATATATGTGGCACACAAGTCAGTGACAGACAGCAATATTGAATAAATGTCCAGAGTACTTGTCCTAGTTGCTGGCCTATACGTATTTCTATCACCAGTTGTGATAAACAAGAGAGGAAACAAGGATGAAAGGAAACAAGTATTAAAGGTAGCAACGGATATGAACAAGGCAAAAGGTACCACAAACAATAGAGCTATTGAGTGTTCCTTATGTGCTCCTTTTCGATATCTTCTATTCTTTTTTACTATTTTTTTCTTTTATTTTTTTTGTCCAATCTTTTTTTTCTTGCTTTTGCTCTTTTGATATTTTTTTCTCAGCAAGGAGCACACAAGAATAAGCCACAAAAAAATTGAGCTCAATTGAATAAAAGATGTGGCCTATAGAAAATTAGGACTGTGCTCTAAAAAGCATACCAAAACTTGTGGGCCCAGAAACTCAATTTTCCTAATCGAATTTTGCAAATCTAATTTTTGTGAACCCAGTAACGCTGGGATGAAATATATCTAAAATTTTCTGGTGTTCTCCGTAGATATAAAATTTTCCCCGTTTCGAGTTCGGATGCAAAAGTTATGACTGTTTTAAGGAAGTTGCTCGAATAAGGGTTTTAGTGGACACAAGATGCAAACCGATGATGATACGGAATAGCGGCGGGTGCAGGGATCAACACAAACTAGAAAAGAACACAATCTAAACCAGCAACAAGACTTTGACCTAGGACACAAACTCAACAAAGCGGACTCTGAAACTGAATCATGCAAAGGCTATGGCACGGATGGTTATAGGATAGGAAATAAATATGGCATTGGATGATGGGATAAAAGCAAAAACACTCAAACTAAGGGTAAGATGCGAACTTGACGGTATACCTGAAGCTCTGATTACCACTTAATGGAGACGGGGATCCCGATCTTTCGTCAGGTGATGGTAACTATCGTTGTGGCGGAGAATGACACACCGATCCAGCTTCAGATCGAAAGATCGAACCCTGCAATCTTAGCACCACAGCTCCTCTGGTTATCAACCAAGTCACGGACCAGGTTGACCTCGCCAAGAAGGCTAATCCCTGCCTGCGCAACGAAGAACACAAGCAAGAACAAGAAAGAAAGCAACCAAATTGCAGATGAATGATTAATCTCACGAGTTGGGGTCTCACAAACCGAAGAACGGCGAAACTGTTTCTTGACAGAATAATCTAAGCAAAACCCCAAAACCTAATGACAGCGGTGGCATATGATTATAAAGGTCTTAGGGTCATCGCCTACCCTGGACACGCCCCCTAATGGGCCCAAACACGATACATGATCCAACGGACCAAAAGTAGGTGTCGTAGCACCCTGGCAGATTCTAGATGCTGACTTGTTTCGACTATACCTATTGATTCCGAAGAGGTTTTGATGTGAAACCACTTGGATCGGCTTCCTTATCAAATTAACTTTCCATCCATATGTGGATCATCGAAAACGGAGTTCGGATGCGTCCTGGACGTCCGTTTTATTGCAGACTGGTCCTGACGGCCGAGGCAGACTCGAACTCGGATTGGACTGGGCCTCTGGCTTAGCTTGGACGTCCTTGCTGGCCTCCTAAGGTGGTGACCAAGGAGGAGGACATCCAAGGCCATCTCTTAGGTGTTCTCCATCTTCTTGGGGTGTGCTCCAACTTGGGCCTGGGTCCCAAGGATGTCTAACAAGCCCATGACGACAGTGTAGCTCCCACCAGAAATAGCGATAGAATATATTAGTGATTTGGAGGCCTTGCCGACGTGATATTAATATAGGACCAGATCCATTTGAAAGCTTATCAAACAAGCTTTCCATCAAGTGCTCATTGACCTCGATCGCACTCCGGATGGATGAGTTATGGCCTTCCCAATGAGGCACTGTCGGGCTGCTGACGAACCAAAAGTTCAACTTTGATGAACTTTCATTATGAAACACATTTGAACCTACAATCAAATAGTGACATATACATGTGGAACCAAGTGAATTATAACCAAAGCTACTATGCAAATGTAGGAACAAGTGCACCTTATAATCATTGTTCGTATCCGAAGGTGCCATGTCCTCATCAATAAGGCTAAAAAGTGAATTGATCAAATAAATACTTATTGATGAAATCATAACTAAGCACCTCTGCTTTAGCAGGCTTACCCTTGTTTGTCTTTGTTCATATTTTATACAGGGTATTGTAGGATTGGTTCTGATCTATCAACAAATTCCATCAATCACAATCAAACCAATCAAGAGGAAGCTCAACACTAGTTCCTAGAGCTATGGCTGACAAAACAATATGAGAATTCTCTGCTCCAAGCACCGAGAACATCCACACTAGACCAACACTCTGAACCAACAACCTTGAGTTTGAACTCAAGCCAAGCCTCATCAACATGGTGCAAGCTACCTCATTCAGTGGAAAAGCACATGAAGATGCTAGTGCTCATCTCTAGAATTTTCTAGAGATTAGCAGCACAATCATCATCAAGGACGTCACTTAAGGTATCATACTACTCCGCCACTTACCATTCTCGCTAGTGGGAAGGGCGAAGTAGTGGTTCTACACCAACAAAGATGACATCAACACATGGGTAAAGTGTTCGAAGGTCCTCCTAGCAAAGTTCTTCCCTATAGGCAAGACCAATGCCTTAAGAGGAAAGATTTTCGTCTTCCAACAACAGAGAGGAGAAACCATTCCAGAAGCATGGGAATGTTTTCAAGAATACATTTCAAATTGTCCTGATCATGGGATGGAAGATTGGTTGCTCATGCAAAGCTTTTACCATGGATTAACTCAGAAAGCTCATGAACAACTGGATGCTACTACTGGAGGAGCATTCATGTCACTCACCCTTGGAAAAGCTGAAACTCTTATGGAAAAGATAGCCTCTAATCAAGACTAGTCCCAATGCAACATTCAACATTACAATAAGAGTGAAGAAGTACTAGAAGAGGTGTGTGTACTTTCAACTAAGATGGACGTCTTATTGAATTGGCTCGAACAGCGAGCCAATTACAAGAAAAACCATCAAGTTCTACAAGATGCTTATAATGCTCAAAACACATGTAGAGAATATTTGGGGGTTGATTTCCCTGACTATCAAGAAGACGCAAATATTATCAACTCTGCTCCACAACAATAGAGACAAGGATGGCAACTACATCAATAGTCAAGTTACCAAGGTAAGTACCTAGGTAATTACTATAATTCTTCTAATCCTAAACGGCCATCCTTGAGAGACTTGATCTTAGAACAAGCCAGGATTAATGAGAATATTTCTAAAAAGCTTGCTTTTAATGATAAGGTGCTAGAAAACATAAACACTAAAATTGACAATTTTTCTTCTGCCATAAAAGACCAACTTAACTATAATAAAAAGATAGAATCTCAATTAGCTCAGTTGGCGGCTGCTCTGCCTTTTACCACTAACCTTGAAAAGATCAATGCTATAACGACAAGAGGTGGCAAGTCTACTCGTGATCCTCCATATCCAACAAGGATAGGTAAGACACCAACAGCAGTACAAGAGGAGAAGAAGGACGGTGAAGTTGAAGAAGTTGATCCACAAGCACAAGAAATGATGCAACATTTTCATGACACCAACCTCCTACCGTTTCCACATAGAAATCGAAAAGCTAAAATGGATGAGCAGTTTGGTAAGTTTGTAGAGGTAATTCAAAAGCTATATATCAATATTCCTCTAATAGATGCCATTTAGGTACCCTCCTACATGAAGTATCTCTGAGACATCCTCAACAACAAAAGACCACTGCCCACCATTGAGGTAATTAAGTTAACTAATGAGTGTAGTGCTGCCATCATAAATACATCACCTGTCAAGAAGAAGGATCCATGATGTCCCACTATCGATTGTTCGATCGAAAACAAGAATTTTGAGAATGCGCTATGCGGCCTTGGAGCAAGCGTTAGTGTCATGACCAAAAAGGTTTTCAACAAGCTCAACTATTCGATGCTCATGCCAACATCAATGTGCCTGCAACTAGCCGACCAATCGGTCTGGTATCCTACAGGAATCGCCAAGAATATTCTAGTAAAAATAAGAAACTTCTTTGTTCTAGTCTTGACATGTAGGAAGACATGAAGACACCCCTCATACTTGGGAGACCTTTCCTGAGCACTACAAATGCACACATTGATTTTGGAGCCAGTGAAATCAAATTCCATATCAATGGCAAGGAAGAGCGATTCAGGGTCTCTATTTTTGGAACCGACTGATGCACCCAAGGAATGAGTAAAACTGGAGAAGTCCAATTCAGCGGACTAAAAATCCCGAACCCTCGTCGGGAGGTAAAATTGGTAGTTATCCATATTTACTTTTTCACATTGCATTAATCATTTTGCCTTAGCATATTTAATTTTCAACATCTGCATTAGAAAATAAAAATTCTCATCATGTCATTATAAAATTCAAGCCCCATGTAAATAATGTTTACGAAGCATAAAAACTTGTAATAAATAATTACCATGAAGGCATAAAAATTTAAAAATACCGTTCATTCATCTTCTTATATTTCATAGTATCATAAAATATTTTTTGCATTACATATATATACATGTGTATATGGTAGAAATACAGGTAACCAGGACCCACATGAAACATGGAGGACCCACTCAACCACCACCCATCACCTCTATTTCCACCTCCATCTCCACTCAGGTCATGTCTCCACCGAAATTCCATAGACGGCCATCCATTCTTGCTTAAGTGTGAAGCAAGGTAATATCTAGAGGAAGGACATGCCATTTGGCAACAATGTGGGGCTGATCGGCCCCACCACTTGGCCGGTCGGCCTGCTGCTACAGAGCCTATAAATGGCACCCCTCCTGCTTGCTCTCGGCCTCACAGACACTCAATCCAGTATCCAAGTTTGAAATTTTGAATTCCATGTTTGTAGTTTAAAAATCCACTTAGTAGAAATGCCATTGGAATTAGAAAGAGTGGGAAAGATTAAGAGTGGAAGTGCGATTAAAATTAAGAAGGAAAATAAAAAAGATTAGGGTAAAAGTTCTGCCAAAATATTGATTAGAAAATCATTAGGCAACCCTCGAACGACTAACTTTCGGACGGCTAACCGCTGACATTTTTATTTTCTAACCCGTTCCATGAGTTTTATCATTTGTTGATTTTTATTATGAGAAGATGAGCAAGTTTTTGGGCAAGCTCAAGCACGCGGGATCGTCCCGTTCGATGAGAAGCTCTTCTTCCAGGGCAAGCGACATGCAGATCGATGTTCCATCTCCCATTGTCAGAGCGCTGCCTCAGTGATCATCAACTGAGAGGAACATTCTGCTGGAGGAGAAGCACCTTAAGTTTCAGAATAGGACAGAGAAAGAGGCCTACAAACAACTAAAGACCCAAAGGTTCATTCTTACTTCTGTCTATGATCCAGCCCTTCTGCATGCAACAGGTATGGATGCTGAATTTGAGATCATATTTAAAATTGTTGGGTGGGAAAATGTTTGGCATATTGATGAGCCAGGGTTTAAGCTTTTAACCGCTGAATTTCTATGCACCCTACAAACCACTGATTCTAAAGTTACATTTAGACTCTTTGGAAAATATTTTTCTATCCCTTGGAGGCAATTTAGTGAGCTTCTAGGATTCAATGCACAATGCATAGTTGACGTAGACTCTGCTCTACAAGATTATGATAGAGTAAAATTTTGGAGGGAAATATCCAAGGAACCCAATTGTCACCATCCTCACACTAATGACATTCATCATCCTACCTTGTGTTTCATACATAAGTGGCTAGGATTTTCTTTATTTCCTAGAAATGACTTTCGCACCATAAGGATGGATGAACTTAAATTGCTTTATGCCATGGTTAAGAGAAGGAAAGTTTCACCTATTAAGTTCATGATGAATCAATGGAAGGATGTTGTTGAGCTCAAGGGAGATGTCGGTGTACCTCTTTGGTCACTCGCATTGCCCAAAAATTGGGTCTATTGGAGAATGTTTCACTTTCTTACATTGAGGACATTGACCGCTGGTACATTGATTATGAATACTTTCTCAAGGCTCACATGCTAAAAAAGAACAATAACGGGCAACTTGTCATGATGTATCGGGGATATACAACTGAGATTCTGTTACCAGATCGGAACCTCGGTTTGTATGCGGTGAATTCTTTTGTCTTTGATTTACATGTTATGGAAGCAACGCCTCATAGAAGTGCTTCTACAAGAATAACTCGCAATCCATAGCCCTGGTACCGCGGTGATGATCCAATACCCGAAGGACCAGCTTTTACTGGCTATGCAGGATGGGACCAAATGGGACCTTCCCATGTGCACCAACCTGAGCATGCCGGTTGGCAGTAGCCCGCTCCTTAGCACTCTGAGAGCTCCTAGCAACAAGGTTCAAGCGGGCAATGGTAGTATGGCAACTTTGACTACTATCAGCAATAGCCCTATGAAGAAGTCTCAAGCAGCCACCATGGAGGACGTATGTCCTTCTCTGCCCATGGCTACCATGATTAGCAGATGCATTCCCGACTCAACACCAGGTTGACTACCATTGAAGAGACATAGCAAGATATTCAGAATACGCTTCACCAACACTCCTAGTGGCAAGAAGAAGTAGGAGATAGCCTCACCAACATCCAGCAACACCTATAGCAAGTGAATGAGAACTGGAACTATTTGTTCAAGAAGCTCAACTTCCACCCGCCATTCTAAAGGACTATAGCAACACCTAGCTTGGGGGAGGAGGAACCCCCATTATCTAAGGTAAGTTTTCTTTGTTTTTCTAGCATTTTATTTTATTTTCCTTTTATTTTTGAGTTTGTCTTATATTTATTAAAAATGCATAACTAAAAACAAAATAAAAAATTGTCTTTATCTTTTATATATATATTAGTAATGTGTGATCTAAAAAATGAAAACAAAATAAAAAAGAGTGTGTAGAAAGTTTGCTTTAATTTCTATTTTTATGAGCCGAATAAATAAAAAACTTGAAGATGATCTCTCATAATGTAAATGATAAATAGTTGCTCTATTGTAATTCCTTTCAAGTACCTAGTTTTCAGCCTTGAGCGCTCCTGAGTTTTGGATATGACTGTTTTGACATGAGAATATGCTTTGAACTAAAAACTCGTGGGTAGCATATGTTTGATCTAAGTCTAGGTAATTGACAGATATGATATGAGAAGGTCTGAGCTGCTATTTATCTTGTTCCAAGTGAAACTAAAATTCTGGAGATTTCTTTTGAAAAAAAACATAAAAATACAACATGATGAGTTCCCATATGACAAAGCTTGAATTCCTACTAGAGCCAAACATGATATTTAGGCTAGGAAAACTTCCACTCACATATGCTACTTGTTCTACATTGAGTTTGGTCAAGCTTTGTTGATCCTTATGAGAGATTTGCCATGCTCTTAAAATCAAGATCACGTACACATCACCCACATAGGCACTACTCCTACTAGGAGTAGGCACAAAAAAACATGCATTCCATCTACATCCACCCAAAAAATGCTCTACTCCTACACTGGGAGTAAACATGAAAAACATGTTTGATAGGTTTTCCATCCACCAAATAAATGCTCTAAGTTCATGTTGCTATCTCTCAAAAGTTTTGTTATAGAAAAGAGGCATGGGCTATGCAAAAGTTATTCATATAAAAAAAGAGAAGAAAATAAAGAATTGAAAAAAATTGACAAGTGTCCGAGATATTAAAACAATGGGTACTTAGATGCCCGCCTGAAAAAAATAATAAGATAAATAAGATAGCCCATGTTTTCTTGCAAATGTTTCTAAGTTTCAAAAGAGAGATACGTTTTTAAGGAGCATAGTAGGATTAGGCTAGCCACCATATATATATCCACCACATTCCACACTCATGCACATCTTGATTTGATTGTATGCATTAACTCTCTTTAGATCCGTTGTTTGACTTTACAATATATGTATTGCAAGTATGCTCTTTCATGTTATCACCATTCTTATAAGCTCCACATAAGCCTTAGTTGTAGGGAGAAAGGCATAACATCATTATTGCCTTGGTGAGGATCCACAAATACCACATATATGAGAGACTTGAGAGTGTCATACAATAGAATCTCTGAGTTTTATTCTGAAAACTTGCAAAAACTCTAGAACAATGGTTGAACAAAGAACTTGAGACATAGTGCTTGACTTGATCATTCTATCTTTCAATTGCTCAAGACTCAAGTGAAAGCTCAAAAGCCCCATGGTTGATGGTAATATGGGTAAGTTTGAAAGTCAGATCGGTTAATTCTAATCTAGAGGAGAATTCTTGTTTGAACGCATGTGTACTTTTGAGGAGTTGCATCAATGTTCTCAAAAATGTTAAAACTCCTAATCCATTGCTAAGCTTGGCATTGCTCAGGGACGAGCAACGGTTAAGCTTGGGGGAGTTTGTTGACGGTGGTTATCATCCATCATGAACCATCAATGTAACTTGAATAAATGCATGAAAATGGTCACCAACATAGACTTAGGGGTTTAAACTAACAATTTCCATGAGTTTTAGTGAATCTGTGTTTTCAGCAGGGTTTAACCAGAAAACCGTCAAGGAGAATCAATACGTCAAATTAAATCACGTTTATCCATGGCATAAACAACTCCAGAAGATTCTAGAGGACACCATAAGACACTCCACCAAAGCAGGGCCCAAGAGGATGCCAGGTAGGACCAGCCGGTCCCACCTACAGGCTGGCTGATCCCCTGGTCCCACATGTCAGCCTCCGCTTCGACGTCGGTTCCTCCACCGCCTTCTAGATTGCATCTATGCCATTTATTCAAGTCAGTTTGATCCAAGGGCTCAGGATTGATGTTTCAGCCTATATATACCAGCCCCTACCCACCTTCCTAAGGCATCATTCGACCATTAGATCATAAGTCAAGATCATATCAGAAATTAGGGTTTCTAGAGAAAAGAGAATAGAGCTTCAATTCTTCAAGTATAGGCTAGCTAGCAAGATTTAAGTAGAGTTGGGCATTTGCTCAGGATTTCGGATTCGCCGCCTGGAGGCTAGTAAAGCCATTGTTTCTCTCTTTATTTTATGACTTTATGCTACTTCAATATTATGTTCCTAGTTTGCTCTAGTTGTATGCTTGATATAGTCATGATTGATAATGAATTTATGCATATGTTCGCAAAGCGCTTAGCTCAATACTCGAGTGGGTTAAGTTGTAAACATTATGTAAGCATGGTGCTTAAATATTGTTTACCTGTGGATGCACTCTACACTCTAGGCCATGTGGCAGATCACGAGTGTGACACTCTCATTGAGTCCTTTGTAGTCCACTACCCATTTGTAGAACAAGTAGAACCTAGTTGCGAAGGGAGTCAAGCTCTGTTCTTGATCTTCCTTAGTAATGTTCCTTATGCTTAGATATAGAGTTAATTATGCTATAGATGAGAATGTATATACTGGGGTGTACAAAAGACTTAGTAAATAAGGAAAGACTTAGGAATTTTCGCTCTTAACTAATCTCCTGCTTAGCCATACTACATTTATGAGTATCTATTTCTATCTCTGGAATACTATCAATGCCTTACACTTATCATATATTTATCATTTGACTTACCCCTGCTATAGCATGAGAGTTAATGATCTTGTCATCAGTATACATATTTGTCAATATCTCTAGTCACCCCATCGCTCCTCCCTGTGGACAAAATATAAATAACGATACCTAGTATACTCCCGGGTGAATTGCTACAATGGTATATTATTTGTGCACTTGTGGATTACTTAGTATTTATAGAAATTTACAAGTGTTCTCAATAATTACCAACAACGCATTTCTAGCATCATTGCTAGGGATGACAACTTAGTAAAGAGTGATGCTAAGAAATGCCAACACTTCTCCAAGTTGAACGAGATATCGGCTGATGTGCTCCATGGTGGTCATCTCTTCTACTCTAGTAAACTTGGAGAAATTGAGAACTCTGTAGCATGGAGGGAGTTGCACGATATCATACCAAGATGGGTATGGATGCTAATATGTGCCAACCTAGTTCTTAGGCTTTAGACCAAACTAGCTCTACATCAAAGTGGTTATTCTACTAACTAGTTCATCTTCATCCATACTAGCAATCTGCTATCTCAGGTGGCCCTAAACCTGAGCTTGAGAAGCTTGTGCTTGCTGACCTTGAGCCTGAGACTGTTGTGCTTGAGATTGTTGCACCTGGGTTTGGATTTGTTGAGTATTGTAGTTGTAAGGATTCGAATACCTAGGATGTGGCACAAGTTCATATGAGCTGGCGTCGGACACCTGATGATACCCTTCTAGATAGTCAATTTGAGCATTGTGAGTTGCATATCCTTGTAACCGACTATTATAGTAAGCTGGGTCAATATCTCTAGTGATCCATGATACCTATGGAGCAATTCTATAGGTCGATTGAGGCATTTGATAGGAAGTACTGAATGTCCCTTGAGCCAGCCATTGCACAACCTATTGAGTGGTTAGTGAGGTTGGCTGCTGGACTGAATATGCTTAGGTCTATCTAGTAGAAAGCTGAGTTGTCTGAGTAATAGGGGCACTTGGAGATTGCTATGTTGGTGGTTGCCTCCCTGTCATCTAACCTTGACCTTGCCCTCCTGCTACTGGTAGGGCTTGATTTTGCCCCCTACTATTTGCTAGGATTTGCGATTTTGAACTTATCCCTTTGGAAGCTGCTGTATGGGTGGCTGCCGAAACAGCCCACCGTTTGGCTATTGACTAGAACTAGGCACATTACTTCCCACAACCGAAGGGTTAAAACCATTGGAATACACAGGTCCAACTTGATCAACTGGTGCCCCAAAGAGGATTTGCTTCATGATGTTGCCAATTGCATTAGCCAGCGTTGTCCTTGAGATTACTGCACCTGGGTTTGGATTTTGTGAGTATTGTAGTTGTAAGGATTCTTATACACAGGACTACAGGGGTAGTAATTGTGGCTTCAATGTCCTCGCTTTGTCCATGCAGGAGGATAGTCAGCAGCGAAGTCTTCTGGATGACTGAATCACATGTCCTGCTATAAGACAGTTGGCACTTCTAACAAAACTCCTCCGCGCTTGATCAATAAGCGCCTTCTGGTCCTCATGTAGGTCTTCAAGGTTGACCTTGAGGATCGCTTGGTTATCTATGTTGACAATTGTGGTCCCACAAGGCGTGCCAACAGTGTGTTGATGGCAAAAAGTGACAGGGTGCCGGTACACATAGCAAGCCAAGAGAAACCGCATGGAGCAAATCCTAAGCTCTCTTCGAGCTTAGGACACAGGACCGGTTGATTCGAACCTACGGTGTGCCAGTCAATTTGATCCTACAATTGACAAGGAGAGAAAGGTGATCAGTAATTTAAGGTAGAATGTGTCGGTGTTGTCCTAGATAGTTCCAAATGTATGGATAGATAGCCAATTCAATAAGGCTATCGACTAAATAGTCAATATCCACCATGTCCATGATATAAGATATTGAAAAAAATAGATACTATTGGTAATTATCAAATATTAAATGATGTAAATTCAATGCCAATGATCATAAAACATGCAAGGACATGGTAGTCAATTGATATAAATGAAGAACATCTGCATCGATTTATACTTTGTATGGGCTTAGAGATCAAGACAAGAACAAGTATAATAAATAAAAGCCAATAAAATAGCAATGCATGGGCTATCGGTAGAATAGCCGACTCCAAGGTAAATAGAATGCATAGCACGTGGTCAATCACTTGTCTTGATATAAATGAATATAGGAGCTCATCATATCTAATCTATCACCATAATAGAGGGGGCCGAACGGATCGGAGACAGCCATGATACTAGTAACAAATTAAACTCTCAAAGCATATAAATCTATCCATATTGAGATAAGATCATAAACACATGCTACGAGCCTAAAAGCATAAACAAACCGGCCATGGGAAGCCGATCTAGGTAAATTTTTCATATAGCGCATGAACACTCAACCATCAAAGCATAAACAAATCTACAAACCAACCAAACCCAATTTACGGCACTATCAACAGATCAATCGGCTGATGCAGCATTGATAGTAGAACGGTAAACTACAAGTCTAGCGATCTATAAATCTACTTGTGCCATGATAGAATCATCGACGTGTGCCATACATGTGAAAGCTCAAGCTATTGGCTAAAATAGCCGATAGATTGAGGGTGGGTGATGCCATATCCCCCTTAACGAGTAGATCCATTATCCACCGAAACCCAATCTAGTGCGCTATCAACAGGTTGATAACGAAGACAGCAAACCAGAGATCGATGACTAGTGAACCTATTCCTTAATGGGAATAGGATTCCAAACACTCGCTATGATCGATCTAGATAGAGGTAAAACAGTCAAGCAGAGCAGGATCTAACGTCAAAAGGTAGATTTTAGCGTTAAAACAGATATCAGACGATAGATCGAAAGGTAAGGACCAAAAAAACTTTAATCTAGATCGAGCAATTAGTGATATTATGCCAAACAGTGAACCATCTAACACAATATCGATAACTAACCTATACCATGGCTCGTAAGAGATCAATCAGCTAATGAAGCCTTACAAACAATGATATAGATCGAAAACTTATACTATGACTTGCAAGAGATCAATCAGTTGATGCAGCCTTACAAGTAATAATATAAGGGGTGATGGATACTCACAAACAAGCCAGAGGTCAATCAGCTGATGCAGCCCTGCTTGCCCGAAGAACTCGCCGAAATCCACTCTATTCCTACTCCTAAGGGTGGCGCGAGGCCAGTAAAAAGTAAAGGTACTATTTTGATTGACGTGATGATAGATCCATTATAATAGCCGGGGGTTTATATTTATACCTTGGGTTGATACAAAAGTCCTAATTGGAGACAATACAAATTTTCTTAGAAATAAAAGAAAAAACATATTAATCTTGTTTGGCCAATCATATTTGGCTATGTACGTGAATATTCTAAACAGCCGAGCACATAAATCTAGCAATCTTATCATGCATGTATCCCCTCTTCTTCAATCGTGAAGCTGGTCTTTGATTCCATTACGACAAAGCAGCTGGCCTCCCATCTTCATATACACATGTAGCCACATGCGTCTCAATTAATCAAGCAGGTCTGCCTTCTTTCCCTTAAACACATGAACTCTGATATGCTTGTATCTTTATCTTTCTATATCTTTTCTTCACGCACGTACACCATCAAAAGACAATTAATGTGTACACATGGAGTATGGCTAGCTTCCTTTAAATATCTCCATGCACATGCAAACCAACTCACGATGCCGCTCCTTATCTTCATGTTGAGATACCTTGGGCGTGAGGCTTCTTCATGATTTGATAATATTTTCTGGCTGACTCGCAAATATCCCAGAGATTTTCTTATTTTTGACACTATCGGCCAATTCCTTCCTTTATAGGAGAAGCGTACCAAATTTGGTGTAAACAGACACAATATGTATTTTATGGTTCTGTAATATATAGTACATGTTGAACCCTTTTTATCACTATGTTGCCACGTAGGCATCGAAATTTGGATTTGAAATGATTCTTGATATAATAATTGAAGTCTTGCTTAGGACACAATGTCTATTTTGCGGTTCTGTAATAAGTTGTACATGTTGAACCATTTTTATCACTATGTTTCCACTGTAAATTAAACCCAACATCTAAGTGTGATATGAGCGACATATATCTAGTCTGACTTCCTCATTGCAACTCGAGCCGTTCCTCTTAAGAGAGAACTACAGGGTCGAACATCCCTATTGCAAGTCAAGGAGTCGTCCGGACATGAAATCTATTGTCCAATGCATTACAATAATAGAGTAGAAGACTTTCTTTCGTGCGCAATCAAATCTTGCATGCGCATGCAGAAAAGAGTAATAGATATTGTCCGGTGTGTTCCAATCGCATAGCGTTGGACTTTTCTCGTGTGTGCATTCAGAAAAGAGTAATACACATTATGCCAATGATTAACAATTACAATGCTTGATGCAAGTGGAAGCATTCAGAACAAAAATATGCGAAGTTAATAAGTTACCTACGGTGTTTCATTAGAGGGAAGGAAGCTTTCCTAAAACCTAACTCCATTTCAAGAGGGGAGGCAGGATCCGGCCCATGACCTCCTAATCACGTCATCCGAGCATGTCGGCCACACAAGCCTTTCGCATCCAACCACAAGAAGCATACACCGTGAAAGACAAAGTGATGCGCATAAGTTGCTCTTTGAATTAAAGTAACAAACTAGCCATTCATTAAGATTGGAATGACCCTAGATACAATCTAGGGCTCAAAGAAGGCAGGAAGGATGACGTCTCCAGCATGCATGGCTACCATGATGGCCTCCATGGTAGTGGTAAAGTCACCAGTGAGCTCCTCCTGCTCCTCATTGGCACCAACTGGGAAGCTAGGTTCAAGCAAGTGGAGATCATGGCCGGAACGAAGCTGCGCTATGGCCAGGGCTAAGGCAGCCCTATGGCACACCCTACGAAGGGCCACCATCCTAACATGAGATGGCATGGCCCATAGATGGTCCTCAAGCAGGACAACCCCTGCATTCATGTCATTGATGGCGATGAGGGCCCCCTCTCGAAGAGTGGCCAACTCCTCCTCTAGGGTTAACAACACAAAAAACCATCAAAATAAGGCCATGGACATTTGGATAGAGCTTCTCAATGAAAGAAACCTTACCGATTGTCCTGGCCTGAGCATTGGCAGCTGCCGCCCAGACATCAGCTGTCTCCCACTCCGAGGGGGCAAGGGCAGTCTAGACGGCGTCAAGGTAGAGCGCGAGCAGACTAACCTCGCCCCTAGGGTCGGAGCATGGGTCGCGAGCCGCATCTTGATTATGGAGGGGCTCATGGACTTCTTGGTGACTAGGGTGAGAAGATCCCTCTAGTTCCGTAGGGCACGCGTCCAAAGAGCGGACGACACCAGAGAACCGCCTGACCTCTAGCGTCGCGGCATGAGAAATGGCCCTAAAAAGATTAAGGAGATCAGAATGGAACGACTCTAGGAACTAAGAACAAGACTGCCTTACCTAAGGCGCCGCAAATGGGAGCGAAGACATAGTGGAGGCCAGCTTCCCTCCAGAGGGTTCTCCGCGCGGGCGCTTCCCATGGTCTATCACTCTGGCCAAAGACGCAACTCGGTCGAGGCTAGAGAGAAGGCAAAGAAGTACCACAGGAAGATAGAGAAGAGCGGTTGCCTCACTCTTACCTGTCTCGTAGATTTATGGCTAAACCAGACACACTAGGCTCTTTGAGTTTTGTGCAAATTTAAGACAAATTTAATTGCTATGGATTTCCAAGCAACAGGTTGCAGCGGGTGCAGTCAAAAAAAGAGTAATAGATATTGTTCGGCATGTTACAGTCACATAGTATTGGACTTTCTTGTGTGTGCATTCAAAAAAGAGTAGTACACATTGTGCCAATGATTAATAATTATACAATGCCTAACGCAGGTGAAAGCATTCAGTCATTGTCTAGCACATTAAAATCACATAGTATCAGACTTTCTCACGTGTGCATTCAAAAAAGAGTAGTACATATTGTATCAACGATTAACATTTATATAATGCCTGACGTAGGTGAAAGCATTTAGTCATTGTCCAGTGCATTACAATCATGTAGTTTTGGACTTTCTCACGTGTGCATTCAGAAAAGAGTAATACACATTATGCTAACGATTAACATTTACAATACCTGACGCAGGTGCAAGCATTTAGAATAGAAATACACTAATAAGTTACTAAGTTACCTATGGTATTTCATATGTTTCGTGGATCAGTTGGAGGCCATTGTGCATTTCATTATTGATGGCTAGCAGATCTGGCGTCATGAGCTGCATCCACTCCTGGCACTAGGCCATGGCCTCCTCCTTTGTGGGTTGCGTAATGAACAACCAGCGGCATAGCCCGTCGGTCCATTTCTCCATGAAGCGCTTTAGGACCTTCTTCATCATCAACTCTAGTGACATGACCGGCTTCCAACTAGTGATGAGCATGTGGAACACGTCGTACCCATCATTCAGCGGGATGACACTAATGGCAACAAACCAGGACACCAAGTGCGGTACAACAAGCTTATCGATGAATGGTGTCCACCAATTGGTCCCACTAAAAGCAAGCTCATACTATAGCACCATCTTGTCATCGCAATCTGCCATGAAGAACCACCTGCACAGAGCACCTTGCCAATCTTTTCTAGGGAGCTCACCCTGTAGGAGGTCAAGCATTTTCTAGGGCAAAATCTTGGATGCCCACCTCATCAGGTGGTCAACCCACGCGTCCATAGCTACCATTCCTCCCAATGGTAGCTTGTTGTGAACATTTCCAAGTCTGCACTTTAGGTAAGGAATGATGACACCATCGACAAACTCGTTCTAAACATCAGGCCAAGCCACTTGCTTCCATGGCAGCACAATGTCATAATTTTTGTGCACATTTTCTCTAGTACACTTCACCAGGAACTTCTAGACCATGGTCCGCACCATGGTGAGCGTCAACTATAGCAAGTCCCGCTTAATGGTTGACATCCATGGCTACAAAAATACGTTAACTGGAACAATCTCCCAAGAAGCGTCGTACCTATCGGCAGCACCGGATAGTCCGAGCAACACTACATCATGTAGGAATTCCCTAGTGTGAGGAAACTCTGGTGGTAGGTTGTGCAAGAACTATACTAGTTGTTCCTGCTATGGGAACCTAGTGGGAGTCCACGTCTCCTTCAACCATTTCATAATGGGGCCAACCACTAGTTCAATGAGCAGCTCGGCATACGGCGAGGAGGCAGACCCATCATCCAAGAGTATGTACTTGAGCTTGCTCACTGCCTCCATCTTCCTGTTTGGCTACTTCAGCGGATCATACCATGTCTTCTTGTAGCCCCATCATACCAACTAGGGAACTTGATAGTATTGAGGAATCCTTGTTGTTATGTTTATGTTCTCATTCTCCTCTCATGGGGGCTTTTTTTCTATGTTTCTGGTGTTGTCACAAATGCAAGGAGTACACACACTGTTGGGGCATCAGTGGAGTAAAAATCAGCGCCAAGACTAATGTCATCTCATCAACGTAAATGGAGGAAACGTGCTCTGTTTTCATCGGTGTATGCTTGGGAACGTCAATAATCCTACATCTTCGGTCGAACATGCCTTCTGCAGTATGACTGGTTGAGGTTCCTGAGGGAGTGTGATGGCACCCAAGGGGTGAAAAGACCTATCACCACTGCACTAGGCTTTCAAGTCTCAACTGTGTCATGGTGGTCAATTCACCCCTATCCAACTTTCATCCTGCATTCACTTCGCTCTCGGAAACCGCACAAGGTTTCTTTGAGAGGAGTAAGTCTCGGCAACTAGAAAGTCTTACCGCTGTATATTTAAATGCGTCGGATAGTATATGTGTCGTACGCATTTGTGCAAACATTTTTGTTCACAAAGGAACATTTACCATTATTTCATTGCACACGTGATAGTCTGAGCATTGTAAATCTGACCAGGATGGCCACATCTCACTCTTGGCAACCACGCAATGGTGGCTTTGTGCCTCGGTTTGGTGAACTAAACATGTATCAGTGGTGGTAGTAGTCATGAGTCACTCTGATCATGCTCAAAATGAGTGGCTCTAATCCATCATGAACCCAACTCTTCTTATTTGCATGTGTCTGATAAAAATTGTTGAACTTGCAATAGCCATGTAGCGAGGAGTTCATTTGAACAAGTCTCGACTCGATCTAATGCACAACGGAGGAGGCACAGATGTTGCATTTTTACTGCACACGCTAGAAAGTCCCCCACTGTCTATTGGATCTTTCGTCGGATAGTAAGTGTACCCATCTCTAGCTAGCTGCTGCATGTCTCTTCAAAACCAACCAAGAAAAATTGCTTACGAAAGCAACTCCTCTTCACTCTTCTGTCTACCCTCAACTATTATGACTGCTTAGATAGGAGTGAAAAGACCTATCACAACCGCACTAGGCTTTCAAGTCTCAACCATGTCATGGTGGTCAAAATCTCTTAAATTTTCACTCCTGTCCAGCTTTCATCCTGCATTCACTTCGCTCTTAGCAACCGCGCAAGGTTTCTTTGAGAGGAGCAAGCCTGGCCTAATGCAGAACAGATGAGCCATAGGTGTTGAAAATTCTACTGCATAGGCAAGAAAGTCTTGGCACCATATATTTGAATATGTCGGATAGTATACATGTCATACACATTTGTGCAAATGTACTCCCAGACCCATGTCATACATTATGAAAAACATTACTTTCTTTTAGGAATTATTAAGTTAAAAGCTAAGAAGAACACGGTCACGTGACCATGCCCCTACTACTAGTAATAATAATATTGGATGAAATGATGAGTGAGTGTAGTCGATCACAAACTATGAAATTTGACTACACATGCCAGAAAAGTCCGTCGGTCACACAATTGATGTCGTCATGCCGAGACTCACGCTGTCTCATCAGCGTAAATGGAGGAGATGTGCTCTGTTTTTGCAACCATCGGTGTAATATGGTTATGATTCCTGAGGGAGCATGACAACACCCACCTCTAGGAAAGATAAATCTTCATGGAGTATCTTGCCTTAGAAGCCTTAGCATCCTTGTGTATAAATAAATCTTTACAGCGTGTCTTGCCTTAGAAGCCTCACCCCAATTCATATTGTTTACCAATCCACCTTCCAATACACAAAATCCCTCTCCTCGCCACCCACCTCCACCACCCTGTCAATTGCCATGAAGGTCGTTAGTGGCCCTGCTATAGTCCCGCTTCCTCTAGTGGTTTGGCAAAGGCGGGGCCAATGGCGCACCCTGGGTTGGTGTCAGCGGAGGTGATGGTGATGTCTAGTCCTCGTAGATCGGTGTTCCTGTCACTGAGACTCATGCCATCTCCTAGGCTATTGCTCTCCCCATTGCCCTCGGTGATGATGCTGACGCCACCGGCACCGGTGGTTCGCTGGCCACTGTCGGCCCCAGTATGGTCCCGCTCGCCGTCGCTGGGTCCACTTGCCATTGCTGGATCCACTCCCCACATGGGCGGGTCACCTGCACCATCACGGTCCCCCTCACTATCCACTAAGGCCGACGATAAGGCCAACAATGAGGCCGACATGTTGGCTGAGGCCGAGGCCATGGCTGACATCTTGGCCAAGGCTGAGTTTGAGTCCGATGGCTCTCCAGGCTATGTCATGATAGACTTTGAGGATGATCATCTACATGGCTACACAATGCCTGTTCTCCCTAGCCCGAATCTGTTCTTGCGTGTCAGCGCGTATGGTGGCCTAGTGTGCCTGTCTCCCCCAACTGTAAGGCCCATGGTTGGATCGAGGACGACGCTAGGTTGCATGTGCTGGCGAGGGCACACGCCCCCTAGATGGCACCAACACCAATGACAAGAACATTGCCCACCATCATGCCCTAGCAAGGAACTAGGGTTGGATGGCTTGAAGGGATCGTTCGGCCGCACCGGTTCATCATGGCGGAGAGGTTTACTGGCTTCAACCAAGGTCGGTTTACCTTGCAGGCGTAAGAAAGTCCTTTCACCATATATTTGGACACATCGAATAGAAAATGTGTCATCCATAGTTTTGAGTGTCATAGTGATCTATGTGCATTTGTTTGTAGTATCAGTAGTCATGAGTTGCTTTGATCTGTGGTGAACCCAACTCATCTTGTTAGCATGTCTCTGCAAAAACAACCAAGAGAAATTGCTTACGAAAGGAACTCCTCTTCACTCTTCAATCTAGCCCTCGACTATTATGACTACTTGGATAGGAGTCAAAAGACCTATCATAACCACACTAGGCTTTCAAGTGTCAATCGTGTCATGGTGGTCAAAAAATATCTTAAATTTTCTCTGATTCACTCCTGTATAGCTTTTCTCTTGCATTCACTTCACTCTCGGCAACCGCACAAAGGTTTCTTTGAGAGGAGCAAGCCTGGCCTGAATGCATAGTAGAGTAGCCACATAGTAGCCTGGCCTAAATGCATGTAAGAAAGTCCTTCCACCGTATATTTGAACGTGTCGGATAGAAAATGTGTCTTCCATAGTTTTGAGTGTCGTAGTGATCTATGTGCATTTGTTTGTAGTACCAGTAGTCATGAGTGGCTTTGATCTGTGGTGAACCCAACTCGTCTTGTTTGCATGTATCCGATAAAATTTGTTGAACTTACAACAACCATGCCGCGAGGAGTTCATTTGAATAAGTCTCGCCTAGATAGAAAGTCCGACGGCCATACATTTGGTATCGTCGTGTTGTCTCATCGGTGTAAATGGATGAGACATGCTCTGTTTTTGTAGAGGACGGTTGGGTACGCCATTACTCCTGCATCTTTGGCTACACACGCCTTCCTCGATCTAATACGGTTGCGATTCCTAAGGTAGTGCGATGGCACCCAAGGCGATGCGCAGCTGTTTGGAAAAAATAAATCTTTATCTCACCTTAATAGCCCTACCGTCCCTGTGTATACAAAAAGCTTGGCCTCGCTCCAATTCCAATTGATGGTCCAAGCATCATCCATCTAATCTGGCCAGACACTTCTCACTCTTACCAACCGCCCAAGGGTACCTTTGTGCCTCGGTTTGGTGAACCAAAAATGTATCAGCAGTGGTAATAGTTATGAGTGGCTTTGATCTATGGTGAACCAAACTCATGTCTTCGATAAATTTGTAGAATTTGCAAGAACCACGCAACAACGAGTTCATCTAAACAAGTGTTGTCTCGATCTAATGCACAATAGAGGAGGCATAGCTATTGCATTTCTACTACACACACTAGAAAGTCCACCACTATCCATTTGATCTCTCATCAGATAATAAAAAGTGTAGCCATGTCTAGCTAGCTGCTACATGCCTCTGCAAAACCAACCAAGAGAAATTGCTTACGAAAGCAACTCCTCTTCACTCTTCAGCATGTCCCTTGACTGTTGTGACTAGGTTTTTGGAGTGAAATAACTATAGAGGCTTTCCTCCTGCATTCAATTCACTATTAGCAACTACACAAGGGTTGCTTTGAGCCTCGGTTTAGTAAACTAGACACATATCAGTATACGTACTTGGTATGCTGGTTGAACTAATTAATGATCTTGCCATAGTGGTTGAAGCATGTTGTGTAAAAGGAATGCTTTATGTCAATGGCTTATGCAATGTATAAGAACCTATAACAAGTACTAGTTGCAGTTGAATGGAATATTCATGTACACAATAGACAGACTGCATAGTCCAGTACTGACCCCGGTGGACAAAGCCTATATGTCCACTGAAGCACAAGTTTATAACAACTGAGCATACCGAACATGTTCAAAATATAAAGTCAGAAATCCAAAGCAAAGTGCAGTTTTAGAATACATGTTTTCCCAAAGATTATACATGAAATCTCCTAAAAGTAATCATCATCTCTAGACATGTGATCTCTGCCACCACAGTTACTGTCATCACTGCAATACTGGTTTCTAGTATCATCTTCATTCTCATCTTTATCCCCGCTATCTTCAAGTATGCCAACTGCTTCCATCTTATCTCTTAGAAGGTCTTCTAAATTGGCTTGAATGACAGTGCCTTCTCCATTATGACTAGCTTGGTGCATAACCCGATCACCATCACCCAGCAGGACTTCAGGCATGCTCATTGCCAGAACAGTGATCATCTTGGTGCACTTGATGCTCTATTTCTCATGTCATACATATCCCAATGTTCGAACTTCTACACAACCCGCCAATCTTTGCCTAAGGAGGTGTCTTGCAAATAAAAAATATTCCTTGCCTATGTCACAAGAATGTAAGGGTCATCCTTGTACCAGAAAGATTTAATGTTGACGGATCTAAAAGGTCTGTCATCGTCAATGCTTATAGACTTCATATTGCTAGCTAGATTGTACCAGTCATAGTGCAGAAGAACCACTGTCCTATGGCTTTGTACGTTGGAGTTATACATCAACTGAATAACTTCTCTAAGGATACCATAAAATTCAACTGATTGGCCTTCATGTGTGATGGCGGTCATGACTCCACTGTTCTGTGTACGTAGAGATTTTTTATGGTCAACAGTGCTATACCTGACTCCATTAGTACTGCAAGCTACACAGACCCAGACTTAGGTATCAGGACCACATGACAGTGCATACAAACCTTCACTGACATCTGTTGGTTTCTCTCTACGCAGCTCCTCAGTCTGCACACAAACATGAAACCATCGTCACCACTAAGTTGTATAATTTTGCCAATGAACGGCCTACCAGAACTAAAATATGCTAATCACGTACATGAGACTTAAACCACGTTGGAAACTCTACTACCAGCCTACTATCAACATCATCACTTGCCCCTTCCTCTAAAATTTGTCTATATATTCTATAGCACATATAAGCATTATTATTGGTAACATTTCATACGTAATATCGGAAATAGCAAATCAGCATATAAAAAATCATACTTACTCCACATATGGTCCAACCTCATCGCAGTTATTAAGCACATACCAAGCTAGCTTATTGATTTTGGCTTTATCATCGATGTTCACTGCCCTAATCTTGCCAATGGGCTTAACACCATGCATGAAAATAGAGGTCTCACCATTTGTTGGCCCATCATGTGACATATTGTTGTCCCAGTTATATCTTGTTTTAACATCATCATCCATGAACCTCTCCCAAAATACCAATGTCTCACTTTCTAAGTAAGCCTCCGCAATTGATCCTTCAGGCCTGGCCCTGTTCCTTAAGAAATTCTTCAACATGCCCAGTCGCCGTTCTATTAGGTACATCCATCCATACTATATGGTCCCTCTAACTAGTGCCTCATCATGTAGATGGATAGCCAAGTGCACCATAACATCGAATAAGTGGGATGTCTTGTTTTAGCTTTTTCATGGCTTCTTTCCTCAGAGTTCTATGGCATAGTTGCCTGAAGAAGTTCCCAAGTTCGAAAACAGCTTCATATACATCTTTGGGAACAAAACCTCTTAAACCTGCAAGTATGATCCTCTGGAGAAGGACATGGCAAGTATGTGTTTTCAGCTTGCTAACTACCTTGGTACCATCTACACTTATGGATTTTGCTAGGTTGGTTGCATAACCATCTGGAAACTTGACACCTTTAAGTAACTTGCAAAATTCTGATATGTGTTTTTCTGTCATGACATAGCGAGCTTTTGAGAATTTAAGCGAGGTGCCTTGCTGCATGCTGTGATATTGAGGCCTTATGTTCATATCATGCAAATTTAGCCTAGTGTTCATTGTGTCCTTTGTCTTGCCCTCCACTTTCAGCAATGTCCAAAGAATATTTTCACATATGTTCTTCTCAATGTGCATGACATCAAGATTGTGTGGCAGCAACATGTCCTTCCAATATGGCAGCCCCCACCAAGCATATTTTCGATTATAAATCACTGGCTCTCCACATTTTATTTCTTTTTTCCACCGTGCTTACCTGGGCAGACATCTTTCACCTTCTCGAGTTCCTCAAGGACCTCCTGTAAGCTGAACTTTTCTGGAGCATCTCGATCCTCAGTTTTTTCCATCAAAATCCAAGCTCTTCCTCCAAGCGTGATCCCTAGGAAGGTAACGACGGTGTCCAAGGTAGCCTAGCTTCTTTCTTAGGCTCCTTGACAATGGATTTTTGTTGCAATAAATACATACATAATAACCTTTTGTAGTTCGGTCTGACAAGGTGCTCAATGCTGGGAAATCGTGCATGCACCAAAGCATGACAGCGCGCAGAGTGAACCCTTTCTTATTATTAGGATGTAGTACATGAAAAGTGTCCACATCCTTCCATAGGTCTTTTAGTTCTTTTAAAAGAGGCTCCAAGAATACATCAAAATCCTTTCCTGGAGAGGTTGGGCCCGAGATCAGTAGAGACATAAAGCCATTCGATGGGTTCACACATTCCTATGGTGGTAGGTTCAGAGGCGTTACAAGAACATGGCACATACTATATGTCGATATAAAGTTACCAAATGGATTGAAACCATCTGTGGCGACGGCAAGACTCAAGTTCCTTGGATCATCTGCAAAAGTTGTGTTCTTTCTATCAAAGTCCTGCCATGCCTCCTCGTCTGCTGGATGGCTCATTTCACCAGTATTCTTCTCTTGCTTAGTCTCATGCCATTCAGCGTCAACTGTTATTCCTCAAGTAGCAAATATCCTCTACAACCTCGGTATTAGTGGAAAATGCCTCAAAACCTTATGAGCAACCCGCCTGCTACCATCTGCATCCTCCCATCTAGACTCTTTGCATTTTGGGCACACTTGCAATTTCTCACGATCACCCCAAAACAACACAGAGTTGTTCTTGCACACATGGATACTTTCATAACCTTGTCCCAATTCTTGAATATATTTGCGTGCCTCCTCACATGATTTTGGTACGTTGCTCGCAAGGAATACATCTGATAGCAATGCTAATAGTGCATCAAAATAGTTGTTGCTAACTCGATAGTGGGACTTGATATAGAGCAACCTGATAAGGAGAATCTTGAGTAGGTAGATCTAGAAGAAACTGATTGCTTCAACTCATCCAACACTCTTTCAAACTTTGGGACTCTTCCAGCCCACTCTTCATATGTCAATAGGTTTTGAACTAAATCATCAAAATCTAGTAATATGTTATCATCATCGTCTCCTGCTCCTCCGCAATCCAACCATCATGATGTGATCCATGCACATCTAATGGCTCTATAATGTTAGTACCTCCTCCCTCTTCCCCATGATGAATCCATGTGGTGTACGTGGGTGACATTCTATATATAAGTAAGTCATCCTTCACCTACTACCAAGTTTTATCCACTTGGTTAAGACATTGAGTACACAGGCAAGGGATCTTTTGCCCCGAGTATCTTTGTTCAATCGTATCCATGAACTCTTCAACTCCTGTGATGAACGTCGGTGAATCCAGGATCTGTCCATTTATTGAAGCAAAAGTATGCAAAGTACGTTAGAGTTTATACCATTGGGTGGACAATGGCAAAACTAGCATTAGAACAAAGAATACAGTGTTCGAGAGCACTAATCTATGCATATGTTCATATCATACTATGGGATAGTCTGGTTTTCTATTTTTGTGTGACAAAAGCAGTGATTTCAATTGAAATTCATACAGAATAGCCTTTCTTTATGTGTACTTTACTTTATCGTGTACAGAAACTGCAGTCCTATAATCATAGAAGAAGGTACTCATACCTTTGTTCTACGAACTGGCATGGCTTGGCTGTAAGCTGCCTCTGCCGTGGCACACACCTGATCACACGAATGTCAATGCCTCCACGCTCCACCGGGAGAGCTCCACCACGCCACCAAAAGGACGTCTGGGCCACCACAACAGACTGGGGATCCTCCACCTCCACCGCCGCCGCTGCAAGTCTAGCGGGCACAGATTTGTTTCCACTTGCAGGGGATATTCAATTTAGGTCAACCTGTAGGGCATTCACATAGCCAATAGGATATTATAGCGA